>NW_010359811.1:157014-175836 GCF_000414095.1 Morus notabilis
AATAATGTGATTATTTAAATTTGAATTTGAATTGTGAACATAATTTAAATTTATCCTTTTGAACTTATTTGATAAGTTGTTCAATTTAGAATTCAAATTAATTTAAGTTTGACTTAAATTCGAATTTGAATTTGAATTAAAATTGGACTACAGGATAAATGATGATTTTTTCTCTTCCTTCCCTATCTGAGATTGGTGCCACACACAGGGTAAAAACCCTAAGCATGGCCGGCCACACAAGGATAAGGTTGAGGAGAATTTTTGTTCAAAATTCAAACAGGAGAGAGAGATTTGATTCCTTCCAGAACTTGGACTTCTACTCTATAAATAAGATATGATGAAAAATTGTGCGTGACAATTTTTTAACCTAACTGAAAGAAGGCTGCCGAATTCCCATAAGAGAGAGGAGGACAAATTTTTTCTCCCAAAAATTCCACATCGTGCATGCGTTGGTGTTTGTGGAAAATTCGAGTGTTTAATCAAACCCGTTTTTAGTCTCGAGTGTGCCCACACACACATCTACGTAGATTCAAGAAATTGACGTGGAAGACTTTGGTTTTCTAAACACAAGGCTTTGGAGCAAGGATCGTTCGTGGTCAAAGAACTCAAGTTATCATCCGAGTCGGCCTCCAGGTATTTTTCCTAATTGAGTTCTTGATATATAAATTAATGTGATTAATTTATTCGTGCATAAATTAATATAATCTATAGAGTATCTCAAAAGTTTTATGGAAATTTTTGTTATACTTGATCCGCCTCCCCGCCACACTTCCGCATCCGAATTCGATTCGGTGACCAACAGATATGACGGTTCAGGTGAACAACTTCCAGGACCATTCGTTAAGTTCCTAGAGGAATGAAGTATCATCCCACAGTACATTATGCCGGGTTTGTCCACTATGAATGGTGTTGCTAAAAGATGAAATATGACACTTAAAGACACGGTGAGGAGTATAATTTGTGATTCTACCTTACCAAAATCACTCTAGGGTGAATCGCTTAAGACTGCAGCATATATCCTTAATAGGGTTCCAACTAAAGCGACTGCCAAAACTCCTTATGAACTTTGGACGGGCAAAAAGCCTAGTTTAAAGTGCTTGCACATTTGGGGATGTCCAGCTGAGGCAAGGCCTTATAGACCTAATGAAAACAAATTGGAGTCAAGAACTGTGAGTTACTATTTTATTGGATACCCTGAAAGATTCAGGGGGTACAAGTTTTATGATCCCACGACTAAGTCAATTTTTGAGTCGGGAAATGCCCGGTTCTTCGAGAATGTCGAGTTTGCAGAGGGAGATACAATTACGGACATTGCCTTTGAAAAGGAATATGTTGATATTCTCATAGGTGTTATTGGCATTGATCAGGAACTCATTCCTGACCTTGTTCAAGACACAATAGATCAAGACAATGTCGGAGAACCTCTCATTCAAGAAATTGTTCCAAAAGAACAAACTCTACCATGTCAAGAACCTATGCCATTAAGGAGATCCATTAGAGAAAGGAGAACTGAAGTGCCAAATTTTACATTGTATTTCTCTAAGAACATGAGGTCGACATTGGAGTGATGGAAGATGATCCGATCAACTTCCGTCAAGCCATGGAAAGTTCTAACTCTCAAAAGTGGATTAATGCCATGAATGAGGATATTAAGTCCATGAAGGAAAATGGCATGTGGGACCTTGTCCTATTGCTAGAAGGTGTGAAACCCATTGGCTGCAAATGGATATTTAAGACCAAGAGGGATTCAAAAGGCGATGTGGAGAGGTACAATGCTCGTCTTGTCGCAAAGGGCTTTACACAGAAAGAATGCATCGACTATAAATAGACTTTCTCTCCAGTTTCATCGAAAGACTCTTTCAGGACTATAATGGCATTGGTGGCGCATTTCGATCTTGAGTTACATCAGATAGATGTAAAGACAACGTTTCTCAATGGTAACATTGATGAGACAATCCACATGGTTTGTAAACTTAAGAAATTCATCTATGGGCTCAAGCAAGCATCTCGATAATGGTATTTTGAGTTTCATCAAGTGATCATCTTGTTCGGTTTTGAGATGAATTTGGTCGATGATTGCATATATCATAAGTTATGTGGGAATAAGTATATTTTTCTGGTTTTATATGTCGATGACATTTTGCTTGCCAGCAACGATATAGACTTATTGCACGAAACTAAGAGATTTCTAGCTAAGAATTTTGAGATGAAAGATCTTGGTGATGCCTTTTTTGTATTAGGAATAAAGATACACCAGGATCACTCTCGGGGTATTCTTGGATTATCACAAAAGAGCTATATCGAACAGGTTTTCAAGAGATATGGCATGCAGGATTGCAAACCAGGTGATACCCCTGCAGCAAAGGGAGACAGATTTAGTCTCAATCAGTGCCCTAA
This sequence comes from Morus notabilis, assembly GCF_000414095.1. Classification (NCBI taxonomy): domain Eukaryota; kingdom Viridiplantae; phylum Streptophyta; class Magnoliopsida; order Rosales; family Moraceae; genus Morus; species Morus notabilis. The sequence continues at coordinate 159,412 of NW_010359811.1, forward strand.
GAATGATTTTGAGGAAAAGAAAATGTAAAAGATTCCTTATGCGTCAGATTAGTAGATTCGTAATTTATACTAGACCTGTATATTACTAATTAGATAGATAAGTAAAGGATACTCTAAAAACAACAAAACTTCCCAACCGAAAAACAAGACAAAATATAAAATAAGATGTGAATCTAAAACAAAAGGAAAAACAAGGATGAAATTAAGAGTAAATAGAAACTAACATTTGTTAAGGTGAAATTACAAGATTACCCAACTTTTTCTATTCAAAATTTAACAAAATATAACCACGGGACTAAATTAAAACACTTAAAAGAGTTTAGGGTTTAAGATAGAACAATTTTCAGCATAGCTACTAATTATTGATGATTTAACTCTAGAATTAATTATGTAATATTTATTAATTCTTTTTTAATGATTTTTTATGTTATAAAGTCACATAGTAATCATTATAATGATTTTTCAATATTACTATTTGTTATATTCCAACGTTGACTATTAAAATTATGTTATTTGTCAAAATCACTTCTTAATTTCTTTGAAATCAAAGTTGTTTTCTTTTGCTATGAACATGTGTGTTCAATTTGATAGATTTTCGGTACATGAAGCAAAATTTTCTTATAAGAGTTGCAGTTTTTTTTTTTTTTTAATTGAAGAGAGAGATGTTTAGACAAGGACATGTCTAAAAAAATTATTTCAGTTGGCCACTTAGGAAAAGATTGATTTGGGCCACATTTATAAATATATAATTTTAGTAGACTATAAAAAATACTTAAATAAGGGTATATTTGAGGATATTTATTTTACTAGGCACCAAACAAAAAAATAATAATATTGAAACTGTTGGTTTTGAAAATGATTTTTTATGCGGAAATGTGTATCTAACGGATTGTACATAACAAAAATTTTAATAAACCTTTGACATACTCTATAGAATACATTAATTAATACACAAATAAATTAATCAAATTAATTTAAGAATAAATTTACTTAGGGAACGATTAGAGAACATTCCTCGCTCTAAGTTTGTTTGGAATATCCAAATCTTTCTCGTCAATTTCTTGAATCTACGAAGGCGTGTATGTGGGCACACCTGATACAAAATAAGATTAGCACTCAAAACACTCAAGTCTTGCACGAACACCTACTCATGCACGATGTGAAACTGGAAATTTGGAAGAACTTTTCTTATCTATTTTTTCTCTTAGGTTACACGCCCACCTCTAGTAGGTTACACTCTAACCAACTGCGTGTTACATGCCTACACTAGACATGTTTCACGCCACCTGTAGGGAAGGGAGTGACAAAGTTACACGCATGTCACTACATATTACACAATGTTTTGACAGAATGTTACACACTCATAACTAGCATGTTACACGCCTATCGCATAATATAAAGGAGATGTAGTTGACCAGTCATAGAACCGGCAAGTCAGCAATAGGAAAAAGCAAGTAATAACGTGGATAAGACTAGGCCCCCTCCTCTATCCTGTGACCCCTTGCCAAGTGAGGGAATGGAGAAAAAATTGTGTTCACTAATTTTCTGCAACTTCTTATTTATAGAGCACATCTCAGAGTGCTAGAGAAACTCTATCTTATCTCTTAAAATAAGGTTTCAAAAAATAAGAGATAATATTTAATTTTAAATCCTATTTAAAATCAAATAAAATTCTCATTTAATTTTGGAATAGTTTTCTCTCTCCTGCTGTAGATAAAATTCGGCCACCACAGAGATAAACCCCATGTGGTTGACTCAAAATTCACTTAAATTCAATTCGAATTCCAATTGGATAACTTATCAAACAAGTCAATGGGATAACTTAGAGAGCAAGCAACCGAATCCCATAGGGATTCTAACAGTGTTGGGCTTGTGACACTTGTCATCTTCATCACAAGTGTGTTCCAAAATTTAACTTAAATGATCACATTATTTAATATCCAATTAATTCTCAATTAGTAATTTTTTAGCGTGTTTTATTTAGAATTCTGTAATTCTAAGAAAATTTCCTTTTTGTCCTTAGTGTCTTGTAGATTTACAAGAACAACACGATGACTCATGAACCTATAATTTCGAGCACCAAAAAATTAATATTTAATCAAAAGAATTAATATAATTAATTTATTATATTAATTCCAAAGTTACTTCACTATAAACTTAGAATTGCACTCTCGCAATTATAGATATAATTTACTTCCAAACTTTAAAGTGTCTATTTGATATAGCTATTACATATAGATCAATCCACTATAAATAATTCATAATTAGAGTCGGGTGAAATCCGTTAACCTCCCTAACTACATCTTTATCCTTAGGTACCATTGATTCTCTAATGAATAGTATATTCATAAAATAAATTCATGAATACGAGCTCGTTATCGATTCAAGTACCGAATCAACCCTTAAGAGAATTATTTATCTACTTATTTATTAAAAAAGGATTGGATTCCTCTCGTATATTAACATTCCCGGCTACCTACTTTATCATATCTCCAAGATAAAAGGAATAGGATTTAGAACCTCGAAATCCGTACTGAGTAAATCAAAAGACACAAATCCATAAATAGGAGTATGCTAATAATGCAGGATTGAGATCGTTCTATATATGACCATCGGTAGACTCAATTCGAATTTCTAAACTTAATGAAAATTATCAGAAATTCAAATCATGTCTGTGTCCCGATTATACATCATCACATTATGTGTAATACACTCATTCAATATCTCTCCATATTAACAGTGCAGATAACACTGTTCCATTCCTAATGGGAATAACATGAATTAGTAATGTTTTAATGAAAGATTCTAAAACTTTTATTAAATTCATTATGAACACGTTTCGATTATTATTGTAACACCCTGAAGAATTAATTGAGATTAATTAAGATAATTAAGATTGTTAGTGTGTCTAATCTGATTTAATTAATTGAGTATTAATTAATAAATGTTTCCGACACGTGTGAGTTTAAATAGTTCCAAGGTATTTAAATTATTCTCAGTAATTTATTTTAACCCAGAAGTGTGTATGGGCGCATTTCTAGACTGCTCTTTTAAAATATTGACACTTGTCCATTTTCTTTTCTTTTCTTTTTTCTTTTTCTTTTCTTCCTTTCCTTTTCTCTTTCCTTTCCCATGCATCTCTCTCTCTCTCTCTCTCTCTCTCTCTCTCTCTCATTTTTGTCCCAAATCAAACGGATCTTAAACCAAGGAAAGATTTAAAGAAGTTTTCAACGTCAAGAGAAGGATTCGAGGTAAGATTACTGAAAGAACCTCTCTTGAATCTCAAGTTTTTGAATTTCAAAACTTATTTTTGGTTCAAACCGGATATTGATGGTTTTTGAGTAAAACTAGGGTAGAAATTGGAGATCTTGGGTTCTTTGGACTTGTTTTAGGACCTAGAACCCAGATATAGTGGTTTTTCTTTGAAATATCTCGATTTGGGACTGAGATTTGCATGTTTTGGACTAATTACTTGCTGAAGCCTGTAAAACGGTTATTTTCAGTTATATTTCCTTTGAGAAAAAGGATGTGAGGTTCCGGCTGTCTGTTGGAACTGAATGTCTTACTTTATTTACTTATTCATTTATTTATTTCCTCGCTCACTTATTATTCATTATTTATAACGTTTATTTCAAATTATATCCTACTGGGCCTTTCGCTCACGTTTTATGTTTCAAATGTATTAAACCCCTCCCAGGAGACTCTAGGAGCGGTGCATAATAGCTTGATATTTGCTACGGAGCAGCTGGGTTGTATTGCTGTTGGAATGAAGTGAGGATTATGGTCATCCTCTGGAATAAAATGTAAGGAATTGAGAATTCTGTAAACTCTTGAAATATTTGGATTAACTAGACTGTGGTTGATGTCTGTTGTAATGATTATTTACATGTTCATGTATGTACGATATTGTATGTCATGTGGGGTGGAGTCCTGTGTGTTGTCAGAGGCTCGGGATTCTGTAGTAATGTATTTATATTTTAATTCAGTCGAGTGGGCCTCATCTGGGAATCTGCTTTGTTAATCCCTAATCCAGCTCCACGTCACCACCACGTTTGAGGGGCGTGACAATTATCCTTAAATATTATCCTCTCATATATAACTCTTATATACAATATTTAAAGTTACATAAATAAACGCAGAATTTACAATGATATTCATAAACTATTCAATAGTACATACACATAAATAATGAAAATTCTCTTTTATTATATAAATAATAATATCCTTTATCACAACTTATGCTTTTAGGACACCATTCTTAACAATCTCCTCCTTGTCCTAAAGCAAGTAGAATATGTCTCTAATCCTAAAACTCTCTAGGTGACTATGACTAATCTATTCCTGAAACAACTTCTAGATCAATCAAGAACTTCCGGAGCCATATTGCTTTCCTTTGCCACTTTACAAGCTGCAACACATTACCCTTAATGATGTAATTAGCAATGACACTTTGCCAACATCCTTTCGTACCGCGGCTCATTTACCTAGTGTGAACACAGTTTCATATGTCGACTTTCGAAATCCATGTCTGACTCGTATTCAGTGTTTGTGTATCCAGTGAAAAGACAACAATTTCACTTACTAAACTATCTTATAGTATCTTATTTTCCTCATACACTTAAGGTAATACTACATAGCTATCCAATGATCAAATCTCGAGTTCAACTGACAACGACTGACCACTCCTACTGAATATCAGATATCTGGGCTAGTAAAGAACAAGAACATCTTCTTTTCTTTCGTATGATACATCTTGATTTTTATCAAATCCATAAGACTCAAATAGCCTTATCAAACCTGATGTTCTAAACTAAGCATCTTGATTATTTCTGCTGAGCATCTGACTCTACATGTCCAAGTACGTTATTATTTCTTTTGAATTTATAATTCACTGTGTGAGTTTTTTCCTTATAGGATATACGATATGGTTCGAACAAGATGAACTTGAATGGTACCATGAGGGTTGCATAGAAGAAGTATCCGAGGTCGAGAAAGGGGAAGACGTCCTCATAGGCTACCTCCGATACAAGAAGTGGAACCTGTTCTTTTAGAGGTACCTCTGCAACCCGTACAACCTAATAGAGTAGCTGAGCCACCCCCGATTGATAGGGAAGTGCAAGTAGCTATGATTAGAGACCCAATAGGATCTAAGGTCACCGCAAGAGCTACTTTTACACTTTATCAGTGTAATCCACCTATGTATGATGGTCAAGCTCACCCAACCAAATTATAAGACAGGCTACACTAAATTGCATATTTGATGGTAGCCTGTGATATTGACGAGAGTGATTGGGTGATTCTAGCCGCCAGCCTATTAGAGTTCGACGCTAGACAGTTTTGGAGAGGTGCGGTGGAAACAAGAAATGCACATGAGGTGCCATGGGGCAATTTTTGTAGTTTACTGCTAACTCAATTTCCACCAAGAGAAGCACCCATAAGAATAGCACCAGAGGTTGCCTCTACCTCACAGGCTCAACCACAAACTGGGGAGACAGAATTTAAGAGAATGGAGAAGTATATACATAAGGTCGATAAATTTAAGATGCGACCTTATGACACTATGGCAATCTACGCTGAACGGTTCTTTAGTGAGATTATGATTGATCGCACTATCGAGCTAAAGGAACATGATGCGTGTTTCATATTTTAGAGGGGGTTAACAGAAGAGTTGCGAACTATGTTATTTTCACGATGGGGGGGTACATATACCCTCACCTAGTTTTTAGAGGAAGTAACGCAATTAGAAGAAACTTCGGCTATAGAACGGGAGGAACATGAATGGTGCGTTAGTGAGTGTCGAATGGAGTTTAAATGTAGGCAGAGAGAATACCTATGTAGAAACAAATCAGTGGAGGTGTGTTCTGAAGTAGAAATTGGAACAACATTATCACCCCAACAACAGGGACAAGCAAATGTGGATCCTCAGAACACTACAGATACAAGTGAGGAAGAAGATCCAGAGGAGGATTTTAGGGAGGCCAATGAGAATTATGCAGATGTATAGTATGATGTAACGTTTTGATGATGATGTTACATTGTAGCAATGTAAAAACGTACTATGGATGTATAAGATAATCATACTTGTCTTATGTAAGCAATGAATGATGAAGGTATATGTATGTTTGAGTGGATATGCGTATGTATGTGTGTACAGGTATACAAATGAATCAAATACAGGAAGAAGAAATGCGGTTACCTAAGGAATGCATTTTTTTTTCAAATGATAAGTGTGGTTAAAGTGCTACCAGAATGCTACCACATTTAATAAAAGTTGTATTATTTTAAAACAACTTTATGTTATGAGATGATGTTAAGATTTATTTAGCTTCATACATACACACATATCCAGAAAGTTAACCATGTTTACCATTATTCCTCTTATGTAGACACACGGAAACATGGTTCGTCCACGTAGAGAACGTTTGGTCCAAGAAGTAGGAGGGGATTTAGCTGCCACCATAGCTAACTTACGAGCCAGACTGGAGGCTCATGAGCAGGAAAATAGAAATTTATGGGCACAGTTAGAGCAAAGAGACCAGGAACAGGAGCGAAGAAGAGCGCCACCTGTTCAACCAGCACCGCAACCAGAGCCTGCGGCGATGCCAGAAATGGTGCCACAAGCTATGCCTATTGTTAATCAGGAACCCTTATATGTGCGGTTTCGTAGGATGAAGCCACCAGAATTTGAAAGTTCCACTGACCCGCTAGAAGCTGAAGAGTGGTTAACTTCACTCCAAATGATTCTGGATTTCATGAATCTAACGAAGCAAGAAAAAGTTATTTGTGCTTCGTATGTGTTAAAGAAAGATGCCCGCTACTGGTGGGAGACAGTGGTAATGAGAAGAAATGTGGGCAAGTGGGTTGTGGATGTATCACGTGTTTTGAAAGCGCTGATGTACTTTATGTGTAAAATAAAATAGTGTTTTATGTATTTTGATGACTAATGTAACTGAATGCTAGCTAAATGCAGCATTTTATGAATGGTAGGAAACAAAATGCTAGCTAAATGCTACAACATTTAAACATACATGGTAAGAATGGAAAAAAAATAGCATGAGTTTTTAAGAGGTTATAACTAGTAAGTGTTAGAGATTAAGTAATGTTAAGTATGAGTATAGGATGACGATCAAAAGTTAGGGTCGTCACATCAACTGACAACGACTGACCATTCCCACTGGATATCAGATATCTGGGCTAGTAAAGAACAAGAACATATTCTTTTCTTTCGTATGATACATCTTGATTTTAATCAAATCCATAAGACTCAAATAGCCTTATCAAACCCGATGTTCTAAACTATACAGCTTGTTTGGTTGGGGAGAGTGGAGGGAGAGAAGTGGAGGAAATGATTGAATCCTTATGTGTGGAAAGGACATAGGGAGTGAGAGGATATGTAGGGGATGAGCTCCCCCTTGGGCCACCACTTTGCATCCCTCCGTTAGTGGATGGATCTAGAGCCAAAAAAATTAGAGAGAGAATTTTTAGTTTTGAAAAGACTATTTTACTCTCCATCAAATTTAATTGAAATAATTCATAAATAACCACTATGGCAATGTAGTAATTTTATGAATAAAAGTCTATCAATCCTCTAATAACCTTTCTATTACCAAACAAAGGCATGGAGACTCGTCTTCTCTCTTTCCTATCTCTCCAAATACTATGAAGGAGGCTATATTACCCTCTCAATCCTTTACCTTTCACATCCTTCCAACTCTCTCCATCTTTCTTTGCTCTCCCTCCCTCCTACAAAACAAACAAACATACTCTTCTTTTTGAAAAGAAAAAAAAAAGTGGGCTCTTTCGTATATAATTGATTGCATTATTTTGATAATTAAAAGGCTCACTCAATTTTAATACAAAATATTTTAGTAGCTCATTTTTAATATCTTAGGGCTCGTCTGAAATGTATAATCAAACCATAATTCTTGATTCTAACGTTTAAAATTCAAATTTTTTGTGAGAGAAAAATACTGTAATAGAATTAATGATTTAAGTTTAAGTATATGAAAACTGTAGCATAATCAATAATTTAAGTTTGACTATATGAAATAAACATGCCCTTACTTGATTATTTGTTTTAGTTGACAAAATGATGAGACATCTGGGTCTTCTTTGGAGAGTATTATGGTGGACTTATCAAACTTTTCTTTTAAATCAGAAAAATAACGAGAGAAAGTAGCATAAACGTAGAGTTGTTAGATTTTGGTATTATGCAATTTCCCTTTTAAGAAAGAAAGCAATATATAACAATTTTTAAAAACGGATTCTTCTACCTATGTTGAATGCTTTTGATCTTTAAATCTGATCAAATTCACATAAAAATAATAAAAAAATTTACGTAACAAACAATTTTTAATATAACTTTACAATTAAAAATAAAGAACTATTAATAATTCATATTTTCAAGCCCTATTGTAGAAATCTCCCTTAAAAATAACAACTAGAAAACTATTTCAATTTGAAAACAACACCAAATGATGAAAACGATGAGAAACTTGAAAAGTGAGAGACAATGAAAAATGTTTCCTCATAAAAAATAATGGAAAATCTAAAAACTATAACAAATAAAAAATGACGCTCTTTTTTTTTCTTTCTAAAAGCCAAATATTCTTTGTAGGAAAAAAAACACCAACCTCAATACAATGTGTTTGAGGAGAAAAATAGAATATTAGATTATTTGGTAATAGAGGTGTAAGTTTGGGCTGCCTGACCCGACCTTAAAAGAGATAGGGTTGGCCTAGTCCGGCCCTAATTCCAAAAATTTTAGGGCTGGTCCGGCCTAACCCAAAATTTTATAAGATATTTTAAAAAAAAACTTTAAAATTATGATGTTTGGGCTAGTGTAGGCCAACTTTAAAGGAGAGAGGGTCGGCCCAGCCCGACCTTAAGCCCAAAAAATTTAGGACTGGGCATGAGCTAACAGTAGCCGGCCTCAGGCCGGCACTTTTAGCTCGGCCCAAATTTACAGCTCTATTTGGTGGAGAGGAAATGAAGAAGTAAGAAAAATGAAAATCTATGGGGCCCACCAATTTTTAATGCTTTTAACTTTGAGAAGAAAAGAAGAGAGAAAAAGTTTAACAAACAAATGTGATATGAAATAACAATTTTAACATTTATCATTTATCATATTTTTATTTATATTTGGGTATTATTATAAAATGCCTTAGATTTTACATTTTCTAAAATGCTTTAAATTTGACATTTTCTTTCATTTTTCTTTCTCTTCTATCAAACAACATGAGAGAAACCTAATTCTACTATTTTACTTTCTTCACTTGAGTATTTTACTTTTTCTATTTTCCTTTTTTTTATCCATCCTAGGATACATAGCATAAAGGAATGTATCCGCGTCTTTAACATAAAAAACGCCCTAAGTAACTAAAACGATAATAACCATTAAAATCGACGGAAGCACTAGAAAAAGGTCACTGGTCTAAAATGACACAAATTATAAAATGAGAGAAACATCATAAACGACATTTATAAGACGTTTGATTCATAGATTAAAATCATGAGATTAGAACTATTTTCGATTTACGTGTATTTTTTGTGAGAGAAAACACTGTAGTGAACCATGAACCATAATTCAAATTAAGGTATAAATCCCCTTACCAAACACCCCCTTAATTTTTGAATTATAGGTTATGATTTTAGTATTTGACTTCAACAACGTTTATAAATGTGACCTTGATCTATTAATTCGTCCTAGGCTATTTTCTTTGTCCAAAAATCATTTGAACTTGCTACATAATGAGGCACGTGTATGCCATGTGAATGGTTGTTGAGACATCATGGACATAACTAACTACTAACCTTTGGCGCTCATTAATCCTAGTGGCAAAATCAGAGGCTTTGAAAGGTCGTACGCATAAACATAGCCATTATTTAAAACTCATAAATTCCTTAATTATTCACCAACAAAGCAAAATTCCTCTTGAAAATATTAAATTCGAGCAGAGTCCACAACTCTTCTTAAGCCATAGAAGGAGATGGAACCCTAGCCCACAAGTGGACATGCGACATTCACAAATCCCCCTAGCAAAATTACTAAAAGTAACTCCATTTATCTTACCACTCGAAATTACCGAATCGACTCACATGGCACTCACGTGTCTCATTCGATCTAAATTTTAATAACATTACGATTGAAATGGCCAACTTAAGTTGAATTAGTAGATTAAAGACACATTTTAAAACTTTGAGAGCGAAATATCAACATAAAATTTGACCTATAACTTCTGAACCAAAAATAAAAATAATCCAAAAAAAATTAATATTAAAATTGGCTTGTCCTTGTGTGATTAATGACAAATGAGAGACTAAGAGGGAAGGTAGTTAAGTAAATAGTAGAATTTAAAATCTTTTGAAATAAATAGCAGTTTGCTACGTAAATATATTATTTATGATTAGTAAAAAGATTTTTTTCACATAAATTTTGTTTACAACTGCTAAAAAACATTTTCACATAAATAAAAAAAATTTATTATGTAAGTTATTTTTTACCGATCATAAATAATACATTTACACAATAAACATCTATAATTTTTCTAATTTTTTATTGCATTGAGCTAAACATATAACTCGCCCATGAGAATTTATTCAGCATTTTTTATTTTTAAAAAGTGAACACGAAAATTGTATTAAACAGAAGCCATATAGGCACTGTTGTTCATGGGTTGGGTTGATGAGAGGTATGACTTTTTCTTCTCCTACCCCAAAAGGTGTGGGTTGCACATATTTGGCCCTAATGATGTTAGAAAAATTTCACAACCCAATGATGTTTGGGTTGGATTGGGGCGGTGCGGGGTGAGTTGGGTAGTCGGTTTCAATATTCAAATAATCAAAGACTCAAAGTTCAATCCAACATTCAAACTTCATCATCAAATAGAAATAATAACTCCAACATTCAAACAGATAGAAATTCAAAGTTCAATCCAACATCAAACATGAAGTAAAGTTGTCCATCCAACATTAAATATAAAGCAAACATAAATTAGTCTACACTCATAAATTAATCTAAATATAAAGCAAACATAGAAGCTTAATTCAAACATGAAGAAACTAGAGAGTATAAATGAGTAATCTGTCTAAGGTTAGATATTAGAAGACGCAAGTTAGAACGCAAGTTAAGTTAAGGCGTGCGGGCCATTATAAATATAACCCACACTCCGTCTTAAAATTTCAGGCTAGACATTAAAGGAGTTGAAAAAAATTTTAATATTAAAAATTATATTTTTCAAATTAAATTAAGGTAAGATGGATTGTGCTGCCGGGTTTTACGGGTTTATAAACAGCACTGGCACTTACAATATTCTCAATGACAGAAGAAAAATCTTGAAGCCAACATAAAACTAAAAATCGGAGAAATTAACAAAAATAAATAAAAATCGAACAATCAGGAGCGTGGAAGTCACTCGCCGCTAGAGATATTTCTTTTCGTTGGCGTTCTGGTCTCCCGCGCTACGACAGTTCTCAGAGCCTGCCACGTCGACTACCACCCTCGTGGCCTCAAAAATATCCTTCTTCTAATTCTAGTGAGAGAAAGTAATCTCTATATATAGATATACATATAGAGAGAGAGAGAGAGAGAGAGAGAGACAGCTCATTTCAAACGGAGAGGATTTTTGGGGAGAGAGAGTGTGTCTGAGCTCTGGAGGGCGAAACTAGAAAGCGGCGGCGATTCTAGAGAGAGAAATTGGAGATTTTTTCAGGAGATATTGATATTGTAGAGAGAGAAAGTGGAAGATGAAGATACAGTGCAACGTGTGCGAGGCGGCGGAGGCGAACGTGCTCTGCTGCGCGGACGAGGCGGCGCTGTGCTGGGCGTGCGACGAGAAGGTCCACGCTGCCAACAAGCTCGCCAGCAAGCATCAGAGAGTTCCGCTCTCTACATCCTCCTCTAACATGCCTAAATGCGATATCTGTCAGGTACTTTTCGCTTTCTGAATTCCGATTCTGATTTGAGTTTCTCTGTTTCTTCTGGTTTCTGTTCATATTTTTCTCTATTTTCTGTTTTTATTTATTTATTTATGCAAATTTTTTTGGAAGAGCTATGGAATCTGATTCTTAGGTGCAGAATATTTAGTTTTACTGATTTGATTATGGATTATGTGATCCTGCTAGTGCTTGGTGACCTTTTAACAATCGATGAAATCCCAGAGGAATACGGTAGAATTATGAGCAAGAAATGAAAAATAAAAGGGAATCAATTCCAGAAATCATTATTGAAATCAAATTCTGATTCTGAGTGGGTTGTTGAAAGAACTATCCTCATATTGATTTAAGTAACGAGGGGTTAAATTCATAATTAGTTCTCGTAAATCTTACTTTGGTCTCCGACCTTTAAAAGGTCTACGATCAAGTTCCCGATTTACTAAGATGTCCTAAATTAGTCATTTGTCCATTTGAATTTAAAATATCAACAAAATAAAGGCACAAATTTTTTTCTTGAATACCAATATAGAGATGAGAAATAACAAATAAACGAGAACCAATTCTTGAAACCAGTCTTAAAATTCAATTCTGAGTTGGTTGTTGATATATCCTAATATTGATCTAAAATTAAAGGAACCAATCAAAATTACAAAATACAGGATAAGATTGGTAGGCCATAAAAAAGAAAAAAAGAGATCAAGCTGGTACCCTTTTGAAATAAATTTAAGTGAGCAAACTAAATTTTAGATAATCCAATTGAGTTCCTATGCATTCTATTGCAAACATGATATACAGATCAAATGTAATCTAATCTAAAACCTACAAAACATGAAAACAACAATAGATTCCTGTTATAGAACAGGTTTATTTACTCTAAACAAATATCTTTGAGTAAAATAAAGAGAACATCATCCTTAATGCCTAAAGATATGATGATGGTTGGAAGCCGGAGTGTTGCAAAATGTTGAATTCTAATCATTATATCTTCACTATATTAGTCTCTCCTTATATTATGACCTTATGTATATTTCAAAAGCAAAGATTTGTATTTTACACAGATAAAAGTCGAATACATATTGATAACCTTATCAAATTGTTCTCTCCTCAAAATTTTGAATGCCTAACTAGAACGATAATTTAATGTCCTAAAGAAAATTTCCAAGAAAGGCTAATCTTAAAAAATATTTATTTTCCAATTGCTTGAACAAAAGCTAAAAATCAATGCATAATTGAAAATTAATTTGTCAAAAGAAGGAAAAAAAATCCATTACAAAGCGAATTACCTAATCACAGCCAAGCTAAAACAAAACCAAAATTAAAAACCTTAAGACTCTGACGCAATTACATATATACCCCCTAACTGCCAATAGCCAGTCAGAATTCATATATTAGAACGATTGAATCATAGTCTAATTCTACTCCGTCGCATAAAAAAAGATAATAATAGTAGAAGTATTAAGTAGCACTGGGAATGAGATAGATAATAACGAGTAACAGAATCATAGGATTCTCATACAAGTGACGTGGTGATGCTAAGAATAGTGGGCACTAGACTAAAGTAAGAGGACGAGTATAAATCCTGTGGGAGTGAGGAAAAGAATATGGAGTACAAGAGATTGTATAACCAGACTCCACCTAGATTGATGTACACATAATGTTACGCGAGATTCCTCTACCTGCTTTGATGTAGAGATCTGTACTTCTTTGTGTTTGACAATGGTTTTAAACTGTTCTGCGTGTCTCTAATAGCTGGTGTCATATTACTTGCGCCAATTTGTTTTCGAATTGTAATGAGAAAAAACAATAATCATTGTGTTTTAAAAGGTCCAAGGCATACTGCATATACTTGGGCTCTTCTGCTTCAAAGAGACGAGGTGTTAGCCTCATGTTGAGTGGGGCTTCCTTCTCAACCACGCTTGTAAAGTGAGGTGTACCCCTTAATCACCTCGGCGCTTAAGCCCTAGAGACATGCACCTTGGATAGGATAGACATGAGTGTCTTCTATCACCCCTGACCCTTAAAGCAAGATCTTGTTGTGATGCCTTAGGTAGTGTTGACTTGTTCCATATGCTGTTTAGATTTATTTGGTAGCAGATACAGGAGGATAAGCAATGGTATAGCAATATGTTGTGGTTTTCATATTGTACGAATTTTATTGAATAAGGTCACAAGACTTACTAGAGAGATGGTGCATCCACGAGGTGATAATAATTTATTCAAGCCTATTTAAGTCAAATTCTTCAAGTATAGTCCCTTATATGTGTCGATCTAGTCCTTTCTCAGGAGTTGATCAGTTGGTGAGCCGGCTTAATATTGTCTTTTAGGGATTATAATTTTTGCACATACAATTCAGTTGGGCCGATTTTGTTCTTGAGTCTTGACATACAATGTTCTGGTACCCTGTGCGAGGGTAAATTGCTATGTTAATATGTTTTCCCATCTGCACTTTAAATTTAGGTCTCTGCATTTCTGTGGTTGTCTTTATTTTCTTCTGCCTGTAGTTGTTGTCTTTATTTTCTCAATGTATTTAATTTTTTCCTTTAATAAATGATGTAAGAGCTTTTTGATAAGTGCTCATCTATCAGTTTTAACGTTGACGAAACATGATTTCTCTTATTAATTTGTGTAAACTTTTCATTCTTCAATTTGTTGGTATCAAGGTTTTAAAAGGCGGAATCAGGCCTCGAGGTGTTTTGCCTTTTACGAGGCGAGGCGTAAGCCTCAAGGCGCTTTGAGGCATAAGCCTCAAAAAATGTCAAAAAAAAAAGTTTAGGAAAAAATAATAGTAATGAAAAACTAAATCCCTACTCAATAATCATTAAAAACAAGAAATTTAACCACTCAATTCATGAAAAGACAAGTCTATTTCACTACTAGACGCATAAAAAATAGTAAATAGTCACCAAATCCTAATATTATAAGGTCCATAATGCACTTCTAAGACCCCAGATTTCTCCCAACTCATCAAGCATCATCAGATTCATCACTACTAGTACTAAGAGAAGCATCAGCCAATTTTTGTCTCTCATTGTCTACAAATTCTTCACTGTCAGAGTGAAAGTCTATCCACTCCTCTTCTTCATCCACTTGAATGGTCTCCTTGCCTCTAACACCTAATAATCAATATTATACTGGAGTTACTATCTTTAATATGATTATTATAATTAACGTTATATAAGAAAACTATTAATTCATAAATCAGCAACCAAAAAAAAAAAAAAAACCACCACATTAAGCTAAAATATTAAATCCGCAAAATATTGTTTTGGTGGATAACTGATATCCACCAAGAGAAGAAAAGAAAAAAAAAAAGAAGCAAGTTAAGAAAGGTACCTGCTATCTTGTTGCTCTTTTAAGAGTCGAAGCTTGAAGGAGAGATAACTGACGCGGAAGAGAGATAGTGAGCTAGTTGGCTATTCTGAACTTCTGATCTCTCTCTGATAGTCGGTTGTTCTGATTTCTTAGGGTTATTTTTTTAATGTTTCTGGGCCTATTTAATTCGGGCTGGCTTTAAAATTTTGGGCCCAAGCATATTGGGTTTTGAAAACCCCACAAAAACATAGAAGCAAAGAGGCGCGCTCCTCTACCAACTCGTGAGGTGAGGCGCAGCTTGGAGGCGTGCGCCCCTCAAAGCATAAGCTTTGAGGCGGTGAAGAAACACCTCGCCACGAGGCGCACCCTGAGGCGCGCCCCGAGGCGTACGCCTCGGGTGCTTTTAAAACCCATGGTTGGTATATTATTCGTTCTACAGTTTTTAGAATCAAATCTCTCTCTCTCTCTCTCTCTCTCTTTTGAGACTAAATAGATGCGTTGTGTCTTTGCAGGAGACAGTTGGCTATTTCTTCTGTTTAGAGGATCGAGCATTACTTTGCAGAAAATGTGATTTGGCCATACACACAGCAAACACCTTTGTGTCTGGTCACCAGAGGTTCCTGCTTACTGGAGTGAAAGTTGGCCTAGAGCCAACTGAACCTATTGCTTCCACTTCTTCTGGCAAGTCACTTTCTGGGGAGAAAAGGTCAGAAATAAAATCTCATCCTGTGTCTAAGAGAGAGACCCCAACTCCATCAGTTGGTGATTGCAAGGTATCGAGCGTCAATGTTGGTGGTGGAGGTCAAGATTTTGCAGCACCGAAGGTGTCATTTACCGGGGGTTCCGCAGCTGGTAGCATTTTGCAGTGGCAAATAGATGACTATATTGCATTATCTGATTACAACCATAGTTTTGAGTACATGGATAATGGATCATCAAAGGTATGCTCCAACTTCCTATTTATATTTCAATCTTGTCTTGCTTGCCCACATTTACACACACACTCACGCACGCATGCACGCATAAATGAAAATGCAGAGTTACAACTTGATCATCAACTGCTGTGCTCCTCTAGTCCTCTGTGTGGGAAAAATTAAAAAAAGATAGACTGTGTTGTAAACTTACATACATTATAAATCAACTCTCTTTGTTGAACAAAAAAAAAGGGGGGGGGGGGGG
>NW_010359811.1:175861-181965 GCF_000414095.1 Morus notabilis
GGGACGGAATGTAAATTGCCGTGTTGCCCAAGAAACCCAACGTGGGGCTATAGTTATGGTTTCATGTTAAAAAATTGGCCTTCGCTTTCTACAAAGGGTACATAAGGGTATTTCATTGAAGAATCATGTTAATGAAAGGGGCTCTTACTTCCCAAATAGATCTTCCTACATCTATATATAAATGCTGGTTTATCAAGAATACTCAAGAAAAGTACTTCAAATTGTTGATTTATCACTAGAGATGGTTTAGAACCAATAACTCATCATCTAATGGATTTTTCTGTTCTAATACTCCATCTGAGAGTTATCAGTATTTATCAAAGCTGGTGCATGATTTTGCATCGTTCTTGTAATAAATTGTACCAGGCTGACAGTGGTAAGCTTGGAGACTCCGACGACTCAGTTTTTAGAGCAAGCGAGGAGGAACTTGACAATGATGAGTGCTTAGGTAAGGTACCCGAGACATCCTGGGCTGTGCCACAGGTACCTTCCCCACCTACAGCCTCGGGGTTATACTGGTCAAGAAGTTCTTACAGTTCATCCAATTATGCTGCATTTGTTCCCAACGTATCCCCCTCCCGCATGCAAAATGCACCCACTTCTCAATTTAATGGTTCTATCTCGAAACGGCGGAGGCAATTCTAAACCGTGCTTACTGCTTGCCTTACGATTCTTGAGTCGGGCTTCATAGGATGGGCAGCGGGGTGATAGCCTTTCACTGCTTTTCCTCACTGAAGCGGAGAAAGCAGGATGACCAATGTGCCTGTGGTTTCCATGAGAGGACAAATTGTTGGTCTCACTTTCTGTAAGGGTATTCTCAAATTCTGACGCCCATGCAAAATAGTGTGTTTGGTTGATGTGTATATGTAGGGTTTCTTATATATGCATCGACTTACCTTAGTAGGTTTTGATTTCAATAGGGCTTTGAAGTTGTTTCCTCATTCATTTTAGTTGGAGAAATTACCGTCATATTTTGTTACGTGGTAGATTTGATCTTATAGACCTTGAAGCTGGAATGTTCTTACTTTTCTTTACACGATAAAATCATAGGGGACTATGTTGTATGATCAATTCTATTTTATTTGGGTGCTGCGTTGCTCGATTAAAGGGAAAATTCAGTCTTCAGTTGATTTATGGTGTGATTTATTTTGTGTAATAACAGATGGAGGTCTAGGTAGAATGTGCATTGAATGCTTTCGAAAAGCATTGAATGGAGAAAGCAACTCTTGATCTTGAAGGAGGACGAAAAAAACAAAAAAAAAAAAAAAAAAAAAAAAAAGAAAAATGTATGACAATACATAATTGTTCATAATGGGGAGGGTATTTTAATGTTTTTATACGGTGGTTAATGCTGTCATATTTCGGTTGTGGAAATAGGGCAATTCATCTTCCGGCTAAGGCTGTTTTTAATAATGTTATTGAATGGAGTATTGAGGCTGTCTCGTTATTTGTAGCCTATGCTATTTTGGTTGATTTAGCCGGTCAATGCAAGTTGCACTTCATTTCAAAAAAAAAAAAAAAAAAAAAGGGGGGGGGGAGATTTTTTTGATAATTTTTGGGGAGCCACTAATGGCTTTTTTCCATGGAATTTATGAATTTTAATCATAATATTTAATTTTACAATGTAGTATTGTATCGCTGTAACTATGCATATGATTTGGGTTAAAATGAAAGTTGGGAGAAACGTGCTTTTATTTATTTATTTATTTATTTATTTATTTATTTAGAGAGGAACAGGCTTGCTTTTTTTTTTTTTCAGAAGACAAGTGCTAAATCAGCACATACAAAAGCACCAATAAATCTTGGGCAAGAGTCCAGCCAAAACATATCAAAAGAGCTGGAAAAACCATAAGAAGCTAGCATGAATTCTCAAAACGAGAAACATAGCAAATGGAACCACAAGAAGCTAAATCAATACTATTTTGAATATCATCTATGATACTTGAAACCGGTGATCTTGAAAGAGGGCTTTGGATAGCTCCAACAATATTTAAAACATCGAATTCAACCACCCATCTGGTTTAACCTTATTGTTGAGCTAAGAAAATTCCTTCCCGAACAGCCAAGCACTCGCCCAAGTGTGGAGAAGAACACCCTTGAATTCTCATGGCTGCAGCACTAAGAACCAACCCCATCTCATTACGGATAACAATACCTATCCCAATATGATCCTGGCTATCTTTGACAGCGGCGTCCGCATTGATTTTCACTCTTCCAGCGCTAGGCGGACTCCAAGTTTTACTGCCTGAAATGACACACCGTGGGGATGGGAGAAACACACTTGATCAAATATAAAAGAGAAAATGAGACAAATATTCCGTAGAATGCACGAGTATAAATTTGTACTCCTTACTCTTGATTAATGTCTTTTTTAGTTAAATAAATATATCAATTAGAACGATATTAATCAAGAGTAAGAGATAAAAATCTAGACTCATTCACTTTAAAGGTAAGTTCGATAATTTACTTATTTTCAAGTGTTTCTAATTAAATTTATTTTCTTAATTTTTACTTTAAAATAATTTCTTTCAAATATGTTCATACTTAAACATTTTCATGTTGTCCTCTTAAACACTATTTTCTCAATTATGGCCATAATAAATCTTTTTTTTTTCCTCATTGCTCCACTTAAAATAATTTTTCCCAAAGGAAAAATTAGGTCAATTTAACCACCCCTTTTAAATTAATGACCAAACTTTTTTCTTTAGAAAATGACCTTTTTATAGCGATCAATACAATCACTAATACAATATGATTTATCAATGACAAACAATGATTTATCAATGATAAAAATAATCGATTAAAATTGGTTTATCGCTATCTGATATTGGACAATCCATAATAAACCACCAAGTCAATTAGTGATAAACTGGTGTCTAATTTATTTACCATAGTTTAAAATTAATAAACAACCATTTACATAATTTTTATAAAATTTCGGCAATTTATTAAGAAAAGGGCTAAAAGAACGATCTTTTTTTTTTTTTTTTTTTTTTTGCACATATCCCTTTCTCAATGTGTCAACCATTTTTTTTTTAAATCTTGTATTTACTATTTAAGTCTTGCATTCAAAATGCACACATAACGAGCCTTGGATTATTTAACCAGATAGACAGGATTGAATCGAATCAAAAATATAAAGAGAGAAGATTATTACTGCACAATTCACAAATGTTCTCTTCCCATATATACGTCTTTTTTTTTCTATTAGGATACATACATACATACATACAAATATATATATATATATATATATATAGTCTTTGGTCAACAAATTCATGGAGTATGTGATATTATATAGAGTTCTCTCTCTCTTTTGCAACTTCTCCGCTGCTTGTTCCCTTGGCTTCCTTTAGAATGAGTTCAAGAAGCCTCTCATACATAGCAATAGCAGATTCAAGCAAATCAATTGCCCTGCTTCTATCTTTCTCTGCCAATGCCAAAACATCTTCCATCTCCACTCTTTCCTTCACTGGTGAACTACTCATCATCACTTGTCTCCCACTAAGTCCAATTCTAACACCATCAAATTCGCCACTGCCCAATCTTGACCCAACAATGTCTTTGCCACAACCAATTCCTGTGGCCACCACCAAGTCACTAATACTGCTTCCAAACTCATTCCCAAGAGCCAAAACCACTTGTCCATCATCTATTTTCTGAATATAAACACCCCCATCTTCTGAAGCTGACACAAGATTTCTCCCACTGTTCACCATTGCCAAAGACACAATTGCCCCATTGTGGTTTTGAGCTATTACCAGTTCATGATCTTGTCCTTTGCTGCTGGGAATTCTTCTGCTTCCAACTTTGATAGATCCTTTGTACACAGACCCGTCTGAGCCTGCAGCATAGAACTCTGATTCTGAGGGGTTCAGGACAAGCCCCAGAATGGTGCTGGGGAACACCACGGTGCGCAGGTGGGTCCCGCGGAGGAGGCTCCAGAACTTACATGTGCAGTCCAATGAGCATGAGATGATCTGGGAGTTGCACAATTCCTTGCCGGAAATGATATCTGTGACTGCACCTGAGTGTGCAGCTAACTTGTGCATTATTAACTGGTCCATGTCTTGATTTATCGATGACCCCACAAGTTGAAAGATTGGGATCACAACGATGGTGCCATCATCACTACCTGAAAAGAAAGAGTTTGAAATTGCTTTACATGCTTCAGGAAAACAGATTTTCTGTCATTAAAAAGTACTCTGTAGCTGGGTATGTACAAATATCTTACTCGTCGAATACTGATCACGTCAGGATCATATGAGATTAAAAGGTATGATAATTTAACGGAATCCACTGTTAAAAACTATGTCCAATTGGTATACCTTACCGCAGAATTCTTACGTCACTGTTTACATAGAAGACATGAAAAATGATTAAAATAAGCAAATGAATAAATAAAAGACATATGACTGCTGTGAATTTTAGCAAATGAATAAATAAAAGGTGTGACTACTGTGAATTTTTTGTTTTCTAAATAATGGTTACTAATGTTCATAAGTAGTATGTCACTCATTCATCCAATTCATGATAGAACCATGCTAAAAAGGCTCCCACCTCACTCTCACTATAAGACTCAGTGGTGAAGAATAGACAGTCACGTCAGTCACGATTGTACTTAATAAAACTCTTTTATGATATATATCTAGGAATATATATATATATATATATATATATATATCTTAGACGTAATCTCTAACCTGAAATCAAAAGTGAGCCGTCTTCACTGATTCTAAGACAGGAAACAGATTTTTTGTGTGCATGAACTGATCTAAGTACATCCCCCGATGGGACTGAGAGTGCATAGACACTTCCTGAAAGACCACCAGCGAAGAGATAAGAGCCATCAGGAGTACCAATTAGAGGGGCAACAGGTTCAGGGACGGGTAGTTTATGGAAGGCTGTTGAGGACCACCAGTTGTAGATGTGGATTGAGCCAGAAGCCGTGACGGGGGAGATGTGTGATGCAGCAATGAAAATCTTTCCAACGAGGGCGAGGCCCCGACGGGGTGAGCGGCTGCCGGTGAAGCAGGTCACAGAGGCGCCGGAGGAGGCATCATAAGCAATTATGGGGCCTTCAGGGGAGCTAGTGAGAATGACTTCATGTGGGGAAGATGACATGCTTTTTCAGTTTGGCTAGGAGACAATGTGGAGCATGGAATGAAAGGAGAAGTATCATGTGGTGTCAAAACGAGGAATGCATTGTTAAGGAAAAGGTATTTATGGTGGTTTGTTAGGCGTTCAAAACAAGGTGCTTTTCTCATTGAAATTTGGCTGCTTCCGCAATTCTGCTTTACCAGATTAATGGCATTTTGGGAGTGCTGTGCTAAACTTGATAAGGTCCTTTATTTGGACATTTCTGAGAAGTTGGCTACTTGAATTTTCCTTGAATGTTGAGTGTATTACTTTGGTTTGTTACTCGATGTCTGTCAGGTGTCTGGAGCTGCTAAAAGGTACGTATAAAGCAATACATATGACAGTTTGTTCTGGACAATTATGTCAGTTTAATGGGAAGTTTTTCATGCCTTTCACACCCTTTGCCTGTTGTAAATTAAGGATTCATTTAGTTCGCTGGTTTGAATTTTTAATTTGAGTTAAAATGTGATTTTATGTGAAAATTTTTTATTATAACAAAAAAGTTAAATGTGACTGTTTCTGATAATTTTTTACTATAACAAAACTCGAATTCTAAACTCAAATCGGTGAAATAAACATGCCCTAAATTTCTAGTAGCAACTGTGTTTCGTAACTGTTGTTTTGAACAGTCAAATCAATATCATTTCTATTCCTCAAATTTTCCGTACCTTCATTTTGATATATTTTTTATTTTTTTATTAAATCTAATATTTTAAAACATGCAGGTAGGGTAAGCAGAAAATTTATAACCAGTCTAGAAGTTTCGGTAAATTACACAGTAACATGAATGAAGACTGCGATTATTCTCCTCACAAACATTCCTTTAAATGCTTACATTAAACTTCCTCTCACAATGCTCATGTTCCATAGACATTGATAGGTAAACGCATAAATAAATAAGTAATCAAATGTATACCTGTTGCATGTGATTTTTTTTTTTTTTTTTTTTTTTTTTAAAAAAAAAA
>NW_010359811.1:182030-213036 GCF_000414095.1 Morus notabilis
TTTTTTTTTTTTTTTTTTTTTTTTTGATAAAAACGATACTTCATTAAAAGGCACGCAGCCAACAGAACAAAACATAACACAGTTCAGAGAGTACAAAATCAAAACAAATCCGACAAATCAGCACACACAAACCCAGTCCAGAAAGGACTAGAGCCCGGGAGGCAAGACACATCAATTACACCAAACTTTTTGTTAGTAAAACACCAAGTTGCTAAATTGTGTGCTATAGTGTCACCGTCTACTCCAATTTAAAATAGACTATATATAAATAATAGAAAAAAAATATTGGTTTTATATCTAGATTTGAATATTGCCAAATCAGTAATCCCAGACTCTGCCCTGAGTAGATTGTAGCGGTATGTCTTACAGTGTATAAAATGCCGTATATATTTTCTTCATTGTTAGAACTTCGTTGGCATATATCAAGACACCAGGTACCCCATGAAAGGGTCCAAAGGAAAGTTACATCCACCAGTTTTGAAGGACAAATTGCCGCATCAACACCGCCAAAATGCTGCCCATCGTTATGTTTATGACATTCACAGCGTCGTTGGTGAGCTACAAAAACAAGAAGTGAAATCATTCGAGTGAGACATTGAAACAACAAGACTAACAGGCAAAAACAAGAAGTGAAATCATTAGAGTGAGACATTGAAACAACAAGACTAACAGGTCAAACTGAAACATTAGATCCTAAATCCTTCGAGTCATGTCACCCGCCAAAAGAGGGAGTATTCACTGCATACTATTACTAGGGTACAAGTTAAAAGTGAAAAGGGTTATAAAACCCGATTGCACGACCAGCTCCAACAGAAGCCACACAAAACTTTGGGAATCCCAAATAAAAATCAGCAATGCCTATAAATCCATGCTTGAGGGCGGTAAGAACTTACCATTCACCAGCCCCAACTGTTAGATCTAATTTTACGTCGGGTGTCACAGATAGTGTTGGAACATTGTCTGGAACACTGGTTGATTAATTGAGTTTTGGATTAATTACGTTCAGTTGCTCGGGCAGAATAAAATGCACAAAGTAAAGAATTACACAATATGGTATCGCAGTTCGGTACACATACCTACATCTGCGGTGCCACTTCCAGACAGTAAACAGTTCACTATGTTCCAAAGATTTACAGACACCAACAGACTTATTCACTCAGGACTCCCTCCTAGATACAGACCCTGCTATGACGAATCTCCACAGTGATTGTTTAACGTGCACCACACGTTTTCAATCTGCTCGGCAAACTCCCTTCGTCTGGCAGAGCGCTGATAGGATTATGTTAGTCATTAGTAATCAATATAATAAGTGGTTAGTGGTTTGTTATTAGGGTTGGTTTGTTGTGTTTGTTAAGTAGTTAGTAGTTAGTTAGGCCTTGGGATTGATGACTGGATTAAGAGATAGTGAGTATACATAGAACAAAGGTAGAATAAGGGATGATTATTGAGTTTGTGAAACTTCTGAGAGAAGATAGTCTAGGGAGAGCAAGGGATCTCTCGAATATCCCCATATCTCTTTCTGTAACCCAATTTCCGCCATTGATATTAATCAAAGCTTCCTGTTAGCATTTCTCTTTCCGATTTGTCATTTTCAATTGGTTGTTTGGATTGGAGCTTATCAAATTGGTATCAGAGCACTTTCTTGGGCGAAATTCAGAGAAGATGGAGGGAACATATGGACGTTGGCAGCAATTAGAGAAGCCAATGTTTTCTGGAGAAGATCCGGATACGTGGATAGCAAGAGTAGAAGAATATTTCTTGAAAAATCGATTTTCAGAGCAAGACAAAGTGACGTTCATTGGGGCGTTCATGGAAGGTAAAGCTCTTCAGTGGTTTCAATGGGAGGATAGAAGGCGGCCATTCGTTTGTTGGAGTGCTTTTAAGACGCATTTGTTTCAATGTTTCCAACCAGTAAAGGGAAACTGTTCTATTGCGAAGGTTGAAGCCATGGTTCAAAATGTGGAACAACTTCTAAAGAGGATGGAGGAGAGATTTGGAGCGGCGGGGGCGTCGACCATAGCAGCAGATTGACGTCAAGAGCTATCAGATTGCAAGGTGAACGGCAATCTGGAGTCGAAATCTAGGTTTTCAGAGTTTCCAATCTTGGGGTTTTTGGAGGTTCGCGACCAAATCTGGGAGACCGAATCCGACGAGCGACGCTAGAGGAAGCGCGATCAGAACCCAAAGAACACCACCAACGATCAACGCCACATGAGCTGCGAACTAGTCTGTGTGACGATCTGCGATTAGATCTGAGTGGGCCGACGCAACCAGTTTTGGAATCGCAGGAGGATGACAACGATTCGATCAATTTTTCACGATCGGGTGCGATATCGCTCGGATCTGAGTCAACCGGCACCAATCTGAGGGCGGATGATGATCGGAGGCTGGGGAAGGAGGCAGATCTTCCCAGAGAAGAGTCTAGGGTTTTCGGACTTGGAGATGTTGGCTAGGATCATGTGGAACGGCACAAGGAAGGGCATATCAGACTGCCGAAGGGAAAGGTGGCTGAACGCGAGGAGAACCCGTGCAGTGGAGGGGTCGATCTCGACTAGAATCGACCCAATCTGCGACGGGACCAGTAGATCAGCATCGGTTGCGGCTTGGGAAGCCCAGATTTGCAACGGGGATATGCAATGGGGAGGGCCGATCGACGTTGGAATTGGCCTGGGCGGTGCTCAGGGTTGGCAGGAGTTACGATTTGTCCATAATCTTTTGGATCCACAACCTGGAGTTTAGATTGGCAGGGAGCAGTGCCGTGGAGTGCTGATTGGCAATGGGCTAGAGCTGAACTTCGACCAAAGGCCGCGCGGAGGAGAACTGGTGGACGGGGCACTGACAGACGTGGAAAGGCAAAGAGGGGGGCTTGTCTGGTTGCGTGATTTGGAGCGGGAAGCCAGCCCCGATCTGAGCCCATATGGGGCTCGTCGGGTCAGAGAATTAGACCCGGATTTGGCTGGGTCTTGCGATTCTAGTGTGGGCAGAGTCACATTGGGCTTGGTTGGGCCTAATTAAGGCGTAATAGGTTTAATAGGGATATTCGGCGTGAGTTCCAGCAAGATTTGGGCTGGGTTCTGAAATTCCGGCCGGATTTGGACTGGGTGCTGTGATTCTGGCGCGATTGGGGCTGATTTCCGCACAATTGGGGTTGGGCTTCGTGATTATGGTGCGATTGGGGCATATTCGGGCGAGCCAAGTGATGGGTTCACCTTTCCAAGGCTCTATTTTTGGGTTAATTAGCACTGAGTTGGGTTCTTTGAAAGTTGCTGCCACCTTTGACGTTCCAAGGTTCACGTACATTGAAATGGGAAGAAGATGGCATCATTCAAGTGCAATTACCTGATCAACACCCTAAGGACAAGGTGTCTTGGGGAGGGGAGTAATGATAGGATTATGTTAGTAATTAGTAATCAATATAATAAGTGGTTAGTGGTTTGTTATTAGGGTTGGTTTGTTATGTTTGTTAAGTAGTTAGTAGTTAGTTAGGCATTGGGATTGGTGACTGGATTAAGAGATAGTGAGTATACATAGAACAAAGGTAGAATAAAGGATGATTATTGAGTTTGTGGAACTTCTGAGAGAAGATAGTCTCTAGGGAGAGCAAGGGATCTCTCGAATATCCCCATATCTCTTTCTGTAACCCAATTTCCGCCATTGATATTAATCAAAGCTTCCTGTTAGCATTTCTCTTTCCGATTTTTCATTTTCAATTGGTTGTTTGGATTGGAGCTTATCAAGTGCTTCCTTCTGAAAGCAACAAATCCATCTCCCGAAGAAGGATGAACACTTCAATACGCTCACACACTCACATACTATACTCTGAATATTTTTCTCTATTAAGTCCGTTACCCTTTTTTTTTTTTTGAGCTGAACACAAGCCCTTAAAATAAGGCTTCCAAAGCTACTCGAGAATCACTCCCCCAAAGATCTTTTTTTCTTTTCATGATTCTCTTTTAGATTATTCCACAAAATCTTCTCCTCAAAATATGCGCTATCTTATCAAAGCTCCTGCACGTTATCTCCACGTCGAGCATGTTTAAATTCAAACTAGAACTAGATCTCCTTTTGAATTCAGATTATGCACCACCTTATCTAAATCCGACTCAATGTATAGACCAATATCACGTTGACTCCATTTTCACCTTTTCGGCATTAATATGCACTTTGAATTTCAAAACCGATTTTCAACATGCAGCATATAATCTCCTCGTTCAAATGGCATTTGGTTTGCACAATATATATATATCTTCACATGCTAGCCACAATCATTCTCAATGAAGCTGTACACCACATGCTATATCTCCCATTTATATCCAAATCCACTTTTGCAGATAAAGCTCACTAATTCTCTAGATAATATATGCCATTTAAACTTCAAAGCTCCAACGTATGCTATATGAATTCTGATTCTCCTTATCTTACCCGCTAAAGCTTCTCTCAATTAGATAACCACCAGATAAAAAATTTTCTACACAAATCTGCTCTCAAACGATTAAATATCCAACAAATATCTGCTTCAATACCGATTAAAATCAGCAAAAAATCTGCACTGAATCTGGTTTAAACTCATCACATAATCTGCACAAAAATTCCACGTAATCTGCACATAATCAGGTTCAAAGCTGCCTCCAAATTAGGCTGAAATCTGGATCTTCACTGAACCTTCTAGAACCTGTTTTTGAATCTATTACAGATGAGGACAGTTGCCAAAGCAGCCAACTAACAAAAACCCAACACCAACGTTCATAATATTGAATGAAAGCCTAGTTCACTCTAACACACCCGAAAAGAAGAAAGAATTATTAAGATAGAAAGATCTACAAGTGAAAATAAAGTAACAATAGAGGAAACAAAGAAAGAGTAGTCTTGACATGGTTGCCTACCCATTGAAATCCTTCCTTCTCTTGAAGAGCGGCACCTATTATGCTCTCGCCAAGATTGGCAATTTGGGAAGCCAGTACGCATATAACTGTTTCAGGTGCATTTATCTGTTTCACAAGAATAAAATTATTAAAGGAGACTCAAATTCTCTTATAAACGATGTCCAAAAATCAAAATAAAAAAAGGAAAAATAGCAAAGCAACATACGTTTGGACAAAGAGATGGAATATAGTAAACACTACCTGACCCATGAGACAAGCAACAGACGCAAGGAGAATTGAGGCTAAAACTCCAGCAAAGGTTCCCTCAACACTAACAGCTCCTTCTGTTCCTCTTGGGACTACTTTAAATGTTGTAACTAGATACCTGGTCGTAAGGCACAGATTTGAAAGATTAGAATTTTCACAAATATTTGAAATGCACCAGAAAACCTTGAATTTAAATAACAATACTCATTAATTGGTTATCAACCTACAACATGGTTTTCAATTGCTATATTTCTTAAATGTAAAAGGATCTCGTCTTTATTTTAAATTGTTCTAATTTAAAAGAAAGTCGACCCTCTCATTCTAAGTCATAATGATATTCCAATTTGCTGGAGCAAAAGCAGAGCAACATGAGCTTCTAAGTTAAGTAATTTCAATAAATAGAACAAGAATCGCAAAGGAAACAAAAGTTTCCACGAATTCAAAAATGTAACAATATGGTAATAATAAAAATAAAAATAATAAAAAAGAAACACTACGGTGAATGCTAATAACAGTGATAAGAGAGCCACATCCATACAAGCAGATATATTATAAAACTTACGTTGTTTTGCCATATGCCTTTCCTATCTCACTTGCAATGGTATCACTCAACTTAGTACAGAAACTGGCAACAAATCCTAGTTCCCAGATGCGGGAGTAAGCCTTTCCCCCTACTCCAAATATCGACAGAAAAGCGCAGATACAACCGGCAGTGCTGGAACCAATAACACTGCCAGGTCCTCTTCTTCCTTTCCTCCTCTCAGCTACTCCCTGAGCCTCCTTTTGCGCCATTTTCACCTTTGTTGCTGCCGTGCCCTGATTAGATAAAGAATTTCAGACCACATAGCATAAGGTCACGTAAATTGCAGCCTTAGAAATTATTTGCTTAAAGGCTGGAAGCATCAAGCAAATAAAACACTGCAAACTTTTGGAATCTGGTTGTGGAGAAGGTTTTGAAAATATTGGACAATTGGAAAAGGAGCTTTTTATCTAGAGGTGGTAGGTTGACTTTGATTCAATCAGTTTTGGCAAGCATTTCAATATATTTCTCGTCACTTTTCAAACTACCGGTGTCCATAGCAAAAGATTTAGAGTAAACTTAGGTGTTTCCTGTGAGATAGCTCGGAAAATGGTCGAATTGATAATTTGGTGGCTTGGAAAGTAGTTTCCCTGAGTAAGAAGGAAGGTGGGCTTGGAGTTGGGAATCTGGTAAGGAAAAATCAAGCCTTATTGGGGAAATGGTTGTGGAGGTTTCCTTTGGAACATGACTCCCTATGGGCTGCAGTCATTAGGAGCAAGTACGGACTCCAATGTAATAATCAGGACTCTAACATTGTAATCAGGGGTACTCATCGGAATCCTTGGCAAGGAATCTCACAAGGCATGGAATTGTTTCTTGAGAGAGGAAAATGGAGGGTGGGGAATGGTTCATCCATCAGATTTTGGGAAGTTCTTTGCTGTGGGGATAAGCCGTCGGCTGTCTCCTTTCCTAAACTTCTACAGTCTAATTAACAACAGGGATGTCAAAATAAAAGAGTGTGATAAACTTTCCAACTTGAGTTAGAATTTTGGTTTTAGAAGGAATTTAAATGACAGAGAGTGTGATCAGCTTTCTAATCTTCTCGTCTTTGGGGGATTTTTCTTTAGCGCCACTTGCTTTTGATCGGCGAGTGGGAATGTGTGATCCAAATGGATTTTCATGCAGTTCTTTTTTTCTTTCTTTGACTCAATCCGAACCATTGCATAACTTTGAACTGTTAGGCTCCTGGGAATTCTTTTGAAAATAATTGTTGACTGGAAAGAACAATAGCGTAATTGAATGGAAAATAACCAGAAAACAGGTCTGGTTCCTTTTATTGAAGCAAAAGAAACGGAAATACAAATAATAGGGGAATTCGAGGACCCTCTAGCCTCCCAAGTGATCGTCTCCTAATAGCAAAATTCTCGATGCCTTCTCTATTCCTGGCCTAGGCTATTTATTCTCAACCCTGTAACTAACAAGCCACAGCCCTCCTATCGTAACACGAATCCCCTTGCCTTCCCACATCCCAATGCCGAATATCCTAACCGTAACGCTTACCCCGAAGCTAACTGATACTCCAAATTACCCTCCAGCCCTTGCTTGCCCTTCTTCCCCCTTCTGGCATACATGAACTTGAGAGGTGGAGACCTAACATTACCCCCCTCCTCGAGTACAACCTTGTCCTCAACGTTGAAATCTGGAAATTGCTCCTGAATCACAGTGACAGGTTCCCAAGTGGCATCCCAAGAAGGTAGTCCGGCCCACTGAACCAACCTCGGCCACGTGACGACCCCCTACAATGATGGTGCGAGAACCCAAGAAGGTGGCAGGCTGCACCAGAAGTTCGAGATCCGTGGTCAACTGAGCAGGGAGGGGTTGACCCTTGTATTGTTGACCCTTAAACTGCTTCAACTGCGAGACATGAAAAACCGGGTGAATCTTGGCGGAGGCTGCCAGATCCAAGCGATATGCAACCGGTCCGAATTTCTCCAGAATAGTGAAAGGCCTATAGAAACGCGGGCTCAGTTTTTCGTTAACTTTCTGAGCTAGAGACTTCATGAAGGGTGAAGTTGCAACAAAACCAAATCACCCGGGGAAAATTAAATCTCTCGGTGACGCCGATCTACAAAGAGCTTCATATGTTGCTGAGCCAACCTTAGGTGCTCCTTAAGTGCATCCAATATCTGATTACGCTCCTGAAGTTGGACAGCGACCTCATGGACAGCAGTTGAACCATCTTGAAAACGGTAGAGAGTAAGAAGATTGCGGCCATAGACAGCCCGAAAAGGGGAACACTGAATGGACGCATTATAAGATGTGTTGAACCAGTATTCAGCCCATGGCAAAAAGGAAAGCCATAACCGTGGCTTGTCACAAGTAAAGCAGCGAAGGTACGTTTCCAAACAACGGTTGGTAACCTCAGACTAGCCGTCAGTCTGCGGGTGGTAGGCAGTGCTCGGCTGGAGTTTGGTCCCCTGCAGTTTGAACAACTCACGCCAGAACAGACTCATGAAAATCGGGTCGCGGTCACTCACAATCGAACGGGGAAAACCATGAAGGCGGACGATTTCACGAACAAATATTGAGGCTACCTGCTTAGCTGAGAACGGATGAGCCAAGGGGCAAAAATGGGCGTATTTGGAAAGCCGGTCGACGACCACCAAAATAGTGTCCATCCCCTGAGATTTAGATAGACCCCCAATGAAATCCATAGCGAGATCTTCCCAAATTTACTGCGGAACCGGCAAGGGCTGCAACAAGCCCGCTGGTGACAGAGCTTCCGTTTTAGCCAGTTGACACTTTTCGCAGCTGGAGACATAATAATCTTTGACAATTTGTTTCATACCTTTCCAATAGAAATTTGCCGAAATCCATTTGTACATCCGTAAGAACCCGAGTGGCCCCCTATGACTGAACTGTTGAAGTCATGAAGCACCTGAGGTATCCAAGCTGTTGGTAGAACTATCCGGTCCCGTAACCACAATAATTCATTGCGAACAACATAGCCTTCACTCACGGGCCTACCCTGGCAGATTTCCATGATGAGGGCACGACAATCTGCATCCTCGAGCTGTTCCTGTTTGAGGGCTTCCGTGTCGACCTGGTGAAGGACAGAGAGAGCTGCAAACTGTACAGGTGAGTCTTCCCCACGGCGCGAAAGTGCATCCGCCACCCAGTTCGCTGCACCCGGCTTACATTGCACCTTGAAGTCATAGCCCAGGAACTTGGTAATCAGCCGCAACTGCTCGGGTGGTAAGACTCGTTGGTCCAAAAGAAATTTTAGGCTCTGTTGATCCGCTCGAATGATAAAATGTCACCCCAAAACGTAGTGCCACCATTTTTGGACGGCCAAGACAATCGAGAAGTTCTCGTTCATATACTGACTTCAACCGGGAAGAGGGAGAAAGAGTCTTACTGAAATATGCAATCGGCCTCCCGTCTTGCATCAACACCGCGCCAACCCCACTGCCCGTGCATCAGTCTCTAGGATAAACTCCCTAGTGAAATCCAACATTGCTAATACTGGAAGTTCAATCATGGTGCGCTTAAGTCAACAGAACGCGGCCTCCTCTGTGGGTGTCCATGTGAAGGTTCCTCTCTTGAGCAAATCAGTGAGGGGCCGAGCGAGTGAGCCATATCCCTGAACAAACCGTCGATAGTAACCAGCGAGACCGAGGAATCCACGAAGTTCGCGGACATTTCGCATAGATGGCTAGGACAACATCGCGTTGATTTGGAAGGATCTGCAGACACTCCCTCTGCCGAGAGCACATGTCCCAAATAATTGATCTGCATTTGCCCAAAGACACTTCCCATAGTTAGCAAACAAAGCCTCGCTATGCAACACTTCTAACACGTTCCGCAGGTGAGTATAGTGGTCCTCCCATGACCTGCTATAAACCAATATATCGTCAAAAAACACAAACAAATTTTCGCAGGAAAGGGCGGAATACCGAGTTCATTAGTGCTTGGAAGGTGGCCGGCACGTTGGTAAGGCCGAAGGACATGACGAGGAACTCGTAATGCCCCTCATGCGTACGAAAAGCCGTCTTCTCCACATCGCTCTCGCGAACCCGTATCTAATGATAACCAGACTTTAAGTCTAGTTTAGAAAACACCATCGCGCCATGTAATTCGTCCAACAGCTCGTCAATTATTGGAATCGAGCACTTGTCCAGAATCGTCAGCTGATTCAACGCTCTGTAGTCGACGCAAAATGGCCAGCTGCCATCTTTCTTCTTGATCAGGAGCACCGAACTAGCATAAGGACTGCTGCTAGGTCGAATGATCCTAGCATCATATCCGCTACTAACCTCTCAATTTCAGCCTTTTGAAATAGGGTCTGATGTTTGGCGGTGTGGCGCCATCTCGAGGGACAATGCAATGCTCCCTTGTGCGTGGTGGAGGCAGTCCCTCAAACATGCTGAATACAGTGTGGAATTCCCCGATGAGTTGTTCACACCGTGGCGGGATTGGGCGGATTTCACTTTCAGCCTGACTGTCGTTTGCTGTGCGAATTTCCAACAGTACCCCATCCCTTGTATTGGCCCAAATCCGAGATAAGGAGCGCAGGCTTCTCGGGAAATAACTCAAGGAAAGGTCACCTGTCCAACATACCCACTCCGCCCCTTTCTAAAACCTCATAGTGAACTTGGCCCAATCCGCTCGAACCTCCCCTAACGTCCGCAACCATGAAATTCCTAAGACCAGATCGGCACTGCCCAACTCAAATGGAAAGAAATCTTCGACTACCTGATGTCCCTGTACAAGCACCTGTACCCCCCTGCAAACTCCACTCTGTTGGAAACTCATTCCATTGCCTTACCTCGATCTTGTGCCGAACGGTTAAATCAGTGGGTATGGCGAGATTGTGCACTAGATCCTCAGCAATGAAGCTGTGAGAGGCTCCACTATCCACCAAAATAATCACCTCCCTCTCTCCCAGCGTCCCCTTTAGCTTCATCGTTTTTGCCGTGACCATTCCCTTGAGAGAGTTCATAGATAACCCTAGGGCTTCCTCTGCGGGCCTTCCCGCATCCTTGGTCGGCTCTTCCTCTTCTTCCTGGCTCTCCCCTTCACTTCCCTCGTCTTCCCCCACTGTGAGAAGCACCTGCAGCTGCCAATTTTTGCATCAGTGGCCTGGGCTGAATTTCTCATCGCACCTGAAGCATAACCCACGTGCTCGCCTCTGCTGGACCTCATCGTAGGATAATCGCCGGAAATTGGGGCCACCGTCCGCCGTTGGACCTCTTGTCGTCTTGGGTTCGCGATTTCGTTGAGCCGTACCTAGGTCTCACGAATTTTGGGATCGAAGGGAGCTCTCAAGTCTTTCTACGGGGCTGTAAGTTGGCGGATTCGGGTTTGGGCTGCTAAACCCAACTCACCTGCCCCACTCGGATCGGATATTTCGCCCCGCCCGAACCTTCCGGATCCGATCCACGGCCTCCAACCGGTCCTTTGCTTGCTGGGCTAGATCCATAGCCTCCCTCAGGTTAATGGGCCTATGCATTTTTACCTCAGCCCTGATGTCCTCCCTCAGCTCATTGAGAAAAGCCCCTGGGAAGACATTCTCAGGTATACCCCTCATCGTCGCTACGAGAGTCTCGAACTCTTCCCTATACTCCACCACCGTCCCACCTTGTCGGAGTGCCATCAGCCTTTCCGTTGGATCTCCCTCCTGAGAGCGGCCGAAGCGATGGAGGATGGCTTCCCGTAAGTCCATCCAACCGACGAAGGGCTCCCGACCGTCGACCCACTGGTACCACCCTAGTGCTCTCCCCTCCATGCAGACGGAAGCCGCCAAGACCTTCTCTCCCTCATCAATGTCGTTAATTGTAAAATAACGTTCGGCTCGGAAAATCCACCCATGTGGATCCTCTCCATGAAATAAAGGTAGTTCCAGTTTCTTACCTTGGTGTTCCATCCGTGCACGTGGTCTTTCCGGTGACTGGTAACGGTGATAGCCATCTCTTCCCCTCGTGTGTTCTCTCCTCAGTGGGCTTGGATCTGCTCGGGCTGGGCGGCCAGGTTCTCGCCTGGGTGGAGTCTGATCGTTCCGGATCTCCCCTGGGGGAGAGTAGTCTTCCCTAGCTCTCCTCAGAGGAGAGTGTGGGTTGCGAACTTGCTAGATCATGAGCTCCTCGAGTCAGTTGATCGTTCCCTGTATACCGTCCACCTTGGCTCCCATCACGGCTACTTCCCCTTACACCTCGCCGAGCCTCACTCCCGCGGACGCCACCTCCTCCTGCAACCTTGGCACTAGGTCCACCAATGTTTCGAAGGTTTGTAGAGCATTCTAGAAATTGTTCAGCCTCCTCTCCAGCGGTCCCCAACGATCTTGCTGGTTTGCCATGGATCGATCTCTGATACCAAATTGTTAGGCTCCTGGGAATTCTTTTTGGAAATAATTGTTGATTGGAAAGAACAATAGCGTAATTGAATGGAAAATAACAAGAAAACAGGTCGGGTTCCTTTTATTAAAGCAAAAGAAATGGAAATACAAATAATAGGGGAATTCGAGGACCCTCTAGCCTCCCAAGTGATCATCTCCTAATAGCAAAATTCTCGATGCCTTCTCTATTCCCGGCCTAGGCTATTTATTCTCAACCCTGTAACTAACAAGCCATAGCCCTCCTATCGTAACACGAATCCCCTTGCCTTCTCACATCCCAATGCCGAATATCCTAACCGTAACGCTTACCCCGAAGCTAACTGATACTCCAAATTACCCTCCAGCCCTTGCTTGCACTTCTTCCTCCTTCTGGCATACACGAACTTGAGAGGTGGAGACTGATGGAAACCTCAACTAATTGACAGAGAACGAGACAAAGAAATGAGAATTTTATTCAAATGCAAGAAATCAACTCACTTTAACAATGGTGATATTTGAGAGATCATTGACTCTCCTCTATAAACTCTATACAACCCAAAAAGCCCCCAAAACTCTCGAGCCCCAACTTATTTATAGGCTCCCCTGCTAACACACTAACAAACTAACCAATTTTAGTTATTACTAAAGAAGCTTCCTCAATAAGACTGTTGAAAGCTTTCTCAACAAGATTCCACAGTAACCCATATCCACGTCAACAACTAATCACTAACGTTTCTTGGTTATTTATAGGCTCCCTAACACACTAACAAACTAACCAATTTTAGTTATTACTAAAGAAGCTTCCTCAATAAGACTGTTGAAAGCTTTCTCAACAAGATTCCACAGTAACCCATATCCACGTCAACAACTAATCACTAACGTTTCTTGGTTCTTATCTCTTCACACCTGAAGCATAATCCACGCTCCCTGCACCGCTGCAATTCAGTGTCAGAAATTTTCTTCCTGAAGCTATCTTGTTTCCTCGTGGACTGAGAAAAACTATTTTCGTGGCTCTTGTTGACCGACACGCCTAATTGGCTGGAGTTGGTATGTGTCAACTCTGGGGATCCCTCATTTTTTTCCACCAGTTTCAGTGGATTCCAACTGGAGCCACTACCCGGCCAACTTGCAATGCCTCCAAGTGTTGAATTCTTCATCCCATCAATTCTGAAAAATCCAGCCCCTTCACCACTTGTTCCAGCTCGTTAAGTCCTCAACAACTAGGCCCGCCCAAGGGCCCAATTCTTTTCTTCAATTTTTTGGGCCATATCCATCAGTTGAGAGAGGCAGGCTTTCACCATTCAGACTTCCGCCTTGATCTCCTCAGCTAGACCATTTGAGAAGGCTCCCATTAGAAACTCCTCGTCGGCTTCTCGCAAAGGGGACGAGAGCAACTCGAATTTCTCACGAAACTCCGCCACCGACGAGTCTTGTCGCAAAGCAATCAAAGCCTCGTAATGGTTGCCAGTTTGCGAAGACCGAAACCGCTGTATCACGGACTCCTTGAATCTCGGCCATGAAATGTGACCAGATCTGGATTCCATCCACTAGAACCAGTTCAATGCCTTCCCTTCAAGACCGATAACAGCCGCCGCCACACGTTCTGCCTCTTCGACGCCTTGCACCTGAAAAAACCGCTCAAGCTAAAATAGCCAACCGTGCGGATCCTCGCCACTAAGGAGAGGAATTTCCATTCGACGGAAACGCGGTTCCCAACCGCTCGGCGCTGGTCCATTACCGGAACGATTTGCCGCCATGGTAGGACCACCACCTTCATCACCGCTTGAAGCAGATGCATTAGCTTGCTCGGCCTATGGATTCGCATTGCCTCCCGATCGCATCCAACCGGTAAGTTCCTTCATATACTCCCTCACGGCTCCCATATCCTCTGAAAGTTGTCCGACAACCGTTTTGAGTTCTCCGACGTCTCTCTCAACAACTTCCATTTTACTGACTTTTGAAGCGACCATTCCCAGACGAAACTGCTCTGATACCAATTTGATGGAAACCTCAACTAATTGATAGAGAACGAGACAAAGAAATGAGAATTTTATTCAAATGCAAGAAATCAACTCACTTTAACAATGGTGATATTCGAGAGATCACCGACTCTCCTCAATAAACTCTATACAACCCAAAAAGCCCCCAAAACTCTCGAGCCCCAACTTATTTATAGGCTCCCCTACTAACACACTAACAAACTAACCAATTTCAGTTATTACTAAAGAAGCTTCCTCAATAAGACTGTTGAAAGCTTTCTCAACAAGATTCCACAGTAATCCATATCCACGTCAGCAACTAATCACTAACGTTTCTTGGTTCTTATCAGAGACCTAACATGAACCTTTCAATTTTATTTGGAAATCTTGTGCTCCTAGAATTAAGGTATTTGCTTGGTTCCTTTTTCATAGAAGGCTTAATACTTGTGAAGTGATTCAGAGTAAATATCCCCATCTTGCCCTTTCTCCTAACTGGTGCGTCTTGTGCAAGCAAAATGATGAGACTATAGATCATTTGTTTTTGCAATGTGATTATGCACGCTCCCTCTGGTGCAAGTTATTTACAGCTTCTGGTCTTAGTTGGGCAGTTCCTGCTCGGTGTAACGATGTAATGGTGGAAAAATCATTTGGTTTTGGTAAGGGTAAGAAAGCCCGTGTGGTTTGGAACCTCTTAATGTTGCTATCTTCTGGGCAATTTGATTAGAGAGAAACCAGAGAATTTTCAAAGAAAAGGAGACGCTAAAAGAAGATTTGTTCGATAAGGAAAAAATTTTGGCTTCCCTGTGGGCTTCACCAGACTCAACCTTTAAGGATTTCCCACTTTCCTTGATTTTACTAAGTTGGGAGGATATTAAAGGTTTTCCCACGTTCCTTGATTTTGTTAAGTTGGGAGAATACTTTAGTGTAGTTTGTATGGTGTTGTAGTTAAGTTTTTGGTTTTGTGTTTATTGATCTGGTTTGTTTCTGTTAGTTTCCTTCTTTCTTTTGGATGGATAGCTCATTCATCCTCTCTCTGTAACTTTTTGATGACATCAATAAAGTCATCAGTTTCTTATCAAAAATAAATAAATGAATAAAACACTGTAAACTCAAATTCCACCAGAGGAAAAAAGAAAAAAAAAAGAAAAAAAAAAAAGCAAAAACAAAAAACAAAACAGCTCAAACTATAATTAAAAAAAAAGAAACACCTCAAACTCAAATGATTGCTGAATAGCTTCTTGAAAATCCAACTACTCCTAGAAGAAATGGGAAGACAACCAAATCTCATAAGTCATAACAGTGAAACAGATTTAATTATAAGTAAATATAAAGTCACACATTTCCAATTGCATTAGTGCTACCATGACACGTCCCATTACATGCAGGTTGTCGCAACAATAATTCTAAAGGCAACAAGTCTTTAATTGCCACCTGGTTAATAAATAACCACAACCTTATGCACTTGGATTTGAATATGATCTTTCCCATATATTGAGATGCATTTACTGACTAGATGTCTAGTGTACAAAGAACAATGAGGTTTCAGAAGCTGAATGATTCAAGCTAATAAAGTAATGTCTTTTAATCCCTAAAAATAAGTTATGTTTTTCAACTTTGCAGGAGATGGCACCAAAAGGGGGTTGAATGCAGTGGCAGAACCATCAAATTTTAGAATTCTAATTGTTACCCTCAAAAATTCTAATTGTACTCTTATTTTATAAGGAAAATAAGAATTGTGTCTCCATTCAATAATAGGAATATATAATTATGTCTACATTCAATTTAAAACAAAAAACAAAGGCTCCACCACTAGTTGAATGTGACAAAATCTTAAGCAGAAAGTTGGCATCTGGCCATTTCACTTATTTAAAAAGAAAAAAAAAATTCTCAGGAAAAAACGAAGTGACATTCCGGTAACTAAATATCATATAAACTAACAACCAGATCAAGATTCAGCCACCGCAATTCAAAAAACAAAAACAAAAGAGAAAACAAAAAAGAGAAATTTAGCTTACAATGACGAAATATGTGGCTACAAGGAGAAAACCAGAAGGTCCAAAAGCGCGCCAAGTGAGAGTTCCCAGCAGGAAAGCAGCTACAATGCCGGAGAAAGAAAGCCCACCGACCAGAATCGGAGAACCCAGAACGAAGATCACAAAGTTGCTGAGAATGGCGGACTGCCACGTGGGAGGCGACGATTGGATCAACCTCACGGCCTCCGACACGGCGGTCGGAACATTGCCGGCGTGGACCATCGTCGTCTTCGTCGGCGTTGGGCAATTGGGAAATTTGGGAATTAGGGTTTTTCTGGTTATGGTTTTATAGAGAGAGGAGCGGTGCAAGTGTAGAGAAGGAATCGGAGTAGACTTATTGTGGATGGGAACGTGCAGAAGAAGAAGAGTTGAAGAAGCCAAAGACATTTTTCTTCTGTTTTTTTTTTCCCTTTTTTCCTTTTTCTTTTTTCTTTTTCGCCACATTTGAACTGAGCGTGTTTGTGAAGGAAAGAAATAAACAAGTCAGCAACAGCGAAGCTGTCTACGTATGATGGTGAGGGGGCACAGTTTTTTTTTTTTTTTTTTTTTTTTGCTAAAAATGGATTTCATTCCAAAAGGAAAAGGCCCGCACGGCTACATAGAGAAATAATATAAGGGGTTGCAATAAAATTTAAAAAAAATTTTAAATTTTAGTTATAATTTTATTTAAGTTCATATTTTTTTATAAAATTTGAGTTTGAATTCGAGTTTGAATTTGAGTTTGACCTCGAGTTTAAAGCTAAACTCGAGTTCAAGTTTTCCCTTCAACTCGAGTTCATAAACTCAAACTCAAGTTAATGAACAGTATTTTTCTATTCTTAAAAATGTAATAACTTTTTTGTTTTAATTTTGATTGAGATGATTTTTTTTTTATACATTCACAACAAAAAGATGAATAAAACTACACTCATATACCCTATTAAAATTTTTCATCACCATTGAGTTTTTATTAAAATATTATATAAATACAAATTTAAGTTTTAACTCACCCAAACACAAACTCAAAAAGACGTTTGGTTGGAGGATTCAAACCATGTGATTCAAATTATTTTCGATTTACGTGAATTTTTTGTGAGAGAAAATACTGTAGCGAACCATGAATCATGATCCAAATCAGGGAACGAATCCTTCTACCAAACATCCTTTCAATTCAAATCATAACTCAAATGTGCACATTCAAACACAAACTCAAATTACAATTTTAACTCAAGATATAACTCAAACTCAACTCAAGATCACCACTCAAGTCACCCTAACTTAAAAATGCAAAAGAACAACCCCTAAGCTCCATATAGGAGAGACTAAGGTGTTTATAGTGGTGTCAAATGGGCCGGGCCGTCCATGGACGGCCCGGCCCAGCCCGTAACAGTGCCAGATTCGGCACGGTCCTGTATGGTACTATTACGGACCGTGTCAGCCCGGCACATTTAATGGGCTAGGGCTGGGCCTCGGCTTCTCAACCCGCGGCCTAAGCCCGTGAAGGCCCGCATCCCGGCCCAAGCCTAGTTCGGCCCAAGCCCGAATTCGGCCCTTCGTCGGCCCGACCCAGACCCGTGAAAAAGCCCTCAGCCCATTCTGATTGTGACCGTTGGGCGCTTTGCGGGCCCAACGGTCACAATCTGAAAAAGCCCCAAAAATCCACTATAAATACCCTTTAAATCCACCCTAAATCTCACATAACAATTCACTCTCAACTTCTCATCTCACTCTCATTCTATCTCTCATATTGCCTCTTTGATTTTGATTCTAAGTTTTTTTCTCGCGATCACTCATTTTCTTACTCTTTCATTTACAAAGTTTAAGTTCAATCAATTTCGAGAAAATGGCCGCATCAAACTTCCCTGATTTCAATGCTCTTTTCTGAGCTTGGTGATGAGTCATTTTTCGAGGATGAAATGATGCCTCCTAACCCCACCCCCACTGAACCAGAAAATGATCCAGTTGATAATGCTTCAGTGCACAACGAGGAAGTTGGAGAACGCACTAGGGGAAAAAGACCGCGAACTTCTCCTACATGGCGGCATTTCACAGAGGAGCCCCGACTAAATCCAAAAAATAGGTGAAATGAAAATTCATGTGGTATGTAAGTATTGTAAAAAATACTTTTCTAATAAAAAAGATGGGGGTACTGGTCATCTGGATAAACATTGGAAAGTATGTCTACCGTTGCACTAAGGTGGGAGTGTGGACTCCCACCAACAAACACTATCATTCACATCACAAGGGTTGCAAGATTTTACATACAATGCACAACATGCTCATGAGGCACTAGCTAAATTTCTAGCTAGTGTCGAATTACGTCTTTCTTTTACAGATGATGCGTCATTCAAAAAATTCATACAGACATCCTTCTACCTGTAATTTAAACGGGTAAGTAG
Source organism: Morus notabilis (assembly GCF_000414095.1). Taxonomy (NCBI): domain Eukaryota; kingdom Viridiplantae; phylum Streptophyta; class Magnoliopsida; order Rosales; family Moraceae; genus Morus; species Morus notabilis. The sequence continues at coordinate 200,443 of NW_010359811.1, forward strand.
AAACACAACTCGTTCTGATTGCATGAAAGTGTTTTATGCAATGAGACAATCTCTTGTTGATAATTTTAAGACTTTTAATGCTACTGTATCTTGTACTTCTGATCTATGCGAGGGGTGCAATAAAACTGGACATTTACGTGTCACGGCGCATTATGTTGATGATGAATGAGTTTTACAAGAAAAAATAATAGGTTTTCGTTTATGTCCATATCCCTATAACGCAGCCACTATTTTTGGTACAATAATGGAAATTTTTTAGTTTTATAGGATAGAAGATAAAGTTTTAACTATTACTTTTGATAAAACGTTACCTAACATGGCTGCAATTAACATGTTTAAACGTAGTTTGAAACCAGTGTTTTGGGGAGAAATTTTTCATCAACGGTGTGCATGTCACATAATCAATTTAGTAGTTCAGGTAGGAATTGAATATATTTCAGCTAATCTAACAAATATTAAAGAATCTTTATCCTTCATATCTAGTTCTGGAGCTCGGCTCCAAGAATTCAAACAATATTGCAGGAACAGTCAGATGTGCCCAAGAAAGTTCTCAACCGACGTGAGACATAGGTGGAATTCCACCTATTTAATGTTGAAGGTTGCACTCCCGTACTCAGAGCTCATCACAACGTATGTAAATAGTAAGAACGATCAACTTTTAATTTTTGATACAGATTGACAGATTCGTGAGTATTTTTTAAATTTCTAGAAGTTTTTTACAATGATATTGAATTACTTTCTGGAATTTACTATCCTACTGCACATTTAGCTTTACATCAATTATTTAATATTTCATAAATATTTTCATATTATAGGTATACAATACTTTTTGAAAACATAGTTAAGCTAATGGAAACTAAATTTAAAAGTTATTGGTGAGGTTGTCCTATGTTATATGCATTAGCAACCATTTTAGATCCTAGGTGCAGAGTAGATGAGACTGAATCTTTGATGACTGCTACAGCAGAAAATTTAAGTGTTGATATGTAACTAACTATTACTAATGCTAGGAAAATGTTAGAAAATGTATTTGGCTTGTATGAAGCAAAATACAACACACGACAAAAAGAACAAGAAACTTCGACCTCAACTAGTAGTTCGGGGCCTAAAGGCTCGTCGTAGAGTTTCTTGAAAAAAAAAAGAGAAAATGGTAGGATCGTCATCAACACAAGCGTCTACCAAACTGGTAAAATATTTTGAAGTAAATTTTATAATCGATAACGATAAACTAGACATCTTATAGTGGTGGAAGAGCAAGAGCGATCGTTTTCCAACACTGTCTGTAATAGCTCGTGACATTCTGACAACTTTAGTGTCAACGGTAGCATCAGAGCAATCATTTAGTGCAAGCAACCGAATTCTTGATGAGAAGAGAACCATAATGCATCTAGATATCTTAGAGGGGCTAATATGCGTTAAAGACTGGGAAGATGCCAAAAGACGAAAACAACAATACACAGATGATTCAACGCAAGACTATTTTTCTATCTTAGAAATAACAGAATCTTCTGGAAGCACTTAAGTTTTGTAATTTACTATTCCTAGAATACTGCACTCTTTTTTTCTTCACTAAGGTTTTGTCTGATCTCCCCACAGGTTTTACTTGACAAGGTTTTTAACGAGGCAGTCATTTATGTGTACTTATTCGTATTATCTTAATTCAATAAAATCACATCTTTTGGAGACATATGATATATTTTCTTTTTTTTAATTAAATTTTAGAAAAAAAATTACAAAGGCCAGGGCCGGCCCGTGAAGGGCCTGGGCACAGGCCCGGCCTTGGCCCTTATGGACTAGGGCCGCGGGCCTGAGATTATCTCCTCAGACCCGGCCCTAGCACGACCCTGCACTGTGCAGGGCCGTGCTAGACACGGCCCAGGCCCGCCATAGGCCTGGGGTCGAACGTGTCGTGCTGGCCTGACATGACACGTTTGACACCTCTAGGTGTTCACAGAATCTATAAATCTAATTGATTCGCGAAATCTAATCTAATATGAAATTTTAGATCGGATTGAAAATGGTTTTAGATCGGACACTGATTGAAATTTTTTCAATCTGAAGGTTTTTGATCGGATTACGGATTGAGCACTTTTCAATTCGTGAAATCTGCGAATCGAAAAATATGTATATACATATATATAATTTTTATAATTATATATATATAAATTTTATAAGCTATTTTTTTTTTAAAATGTTATACTAGTATGTTTTGTTACTTTTTCAGAAAATTCAAGTATTACTTCAGAAAGTGTGGATGTTGAATTACTTTAAAGTAACGATAAAAATTTTATTTTGAGTTTAATTGAATATATTTTGTTATTGTTAATTGGATTGTAACAAGCTAGGTCTCTTTTTTTTCTTCTTTTTTTGCTTGAAGTAACAATTTAGATGTTTATTAATATTTCATGTTGTGTTTATTTTGTATGGATGTTTATTAATTTATATTTTTAAAGGCCGAAATTCGTGAATACGGCCCAATCCGCAAACTTTAATAAGTATTGGATTGGATTGGATTTAATCCGAAAAGATTTTAGATCGGACACGAATTAAAATTTTTCTAATTTACAATTCTAAATTAGATTACAGATTAACCTTTAATATGCGGATTGGGATCTGTGAACACCCTTAGGAGAGACAAAGACAAAAGCAACCTAAAATACACAGCAAAACAACCGAACAAGAACTTCCACCGATTCAGACAAGAAAGAAATGACCGGCAACACCAAAAGAAAAATACAACATCCCACTAAAACGCTCAATTAGGGAACCACTCTGCAGTGTCAGAAAGTGCCTGGATTGGAATAACCCCCCCAAGGAATGGAACCAAAAAAATTGTTGCATCTAGCCCGCTTAGCGAGGTTATGAGCAGCAAAGTTGCTCTCTCTATTAAGCCACGTTATCTCCTTGGCCACGAATCTGGAGCAGAGCGTGTCCCGTTCACGTTTGATGTTTTTATCACCCACGGCATAGCTTTATTCAAGAAATAATTCATTGCTGCGTTGAATATTCCTTTTTTTCCCGAATAAATTGAATATTCCAATTTGGTAATAACACCATTTTTTTTTCCTTAAATATGAGGACGTAAAAATGAGTTTGACCCAAGAATTCAAAGGCTCTGAAATGAGGGAACATTGCACATTTTGTGTTTCTGCATGTAGCGGAAGAAAATAAAAGTTAAATGTGATTATTTTTAAGAATTTTTTACCGTAATAAAACTCGAATCGGTAAAATAAATGCGGCCTAACGCTCTCATAAGCTCCAACTCCAGCTCTAGCTCCTTGACCAGTTGGTCAATTCCGCTGCCTCGATCACCACTACCACCATCACCATCGTCCTCCCTAGAAGGTGTATGCAAGCTCGAATTTGCGCTTCCATAGTTCACCGAATTCAGAACAGAAACAAGACAAAAATTCCACATACTCACTTGAGAACAAAAAAAGAGGATGACGGAGAAGAGAAACCCTAGGTTAGGGAGGATTGGGCGAAATGGCGGTGGTGTGAGAGGTGCGAACACGAAAGTGGTCACGGCAAGGATTGATTTGGCACTGTCACGTTGGTCTGTTTGGCTTATAAACTGCCATTTTTCAATAAGAGATATTGAAGCTGCTATTTTTTTTTTTTATTCTTTTTTAAAGAAAAAATGAGTTGCCTTTTGTTTAAGTGAAGATGTAGAACACGTGTATTTGAGAACTAATGGTAGCTACTGGGTATGTGACATTCCATCATTATTGACCGAAATATGTTTCTTGTTTGCATCAAGCTTTGCGAAGCAACGCCATCCTCTTAATTGAAGTTACAAATATTGCCTATTGGTAACCAGAACGGAAACAGAAGATACAATTTTTTGAAACTAAGATAATGGAATTGAGTGTCATTTAAAATAATAATAATAATAATAATAATAATAAAATAAATAAATAAAGAAGAGTTGTATTTTTCGTACTTAAATGGGTTTGAGGAGAGAGAAGACATGAGTGTTCATTTTACAACTCAAATTATAATTTGAGTTATGACTTGAATTGTGTATAAAAAAAATACTATAATAAAAAAATAAATTTTAAATTTTTGAAAAAAAAAAATACGGTAATAATAAAATTTGAGTTTTTTACATTCATTTAAACTTATTTAATGGACCCCTCTGCAAAGTATTTCAAAATAATAATAATAGTAATCTTATACGGAAGTTAAAAGAAATAACATTGAAAAACAACACCTTTTTTTCCATTCAATTTTGGTCGGAAGGCTCTTAAAACCGGCTGCATTGGTGTTAAGTTTTGGCCTGCCGCACGGTAAATATTGCCTGGAATTTTATGAAAAAATAACCTGCTTTATATTTGGGCATTTGATCAAGAAAAATACTAGCGTTACTTTTTCTATTACTTTTTTTTATCACTTTTTGTTTTAATTATTTAACATATAAATTATATTATCTCATTTTTTATTTAAATAATAATATATTATATTAATAGAGTATACATGTCAAATAGTGAATACAAAAAGTAATAAAAGAATGATTATTTTTGGGATCAATTTATAAGTCTAAATGAATGTCCTTGCCCAAAAAAGAGTGTGTTGGTAAGATATTTAATTCGGATTGGAATTCAATTTAAATGGAATTAAATTAGAAAAATACTTAGAGGTATCATTGCTCTTAAACACCATCACTAATAAGGGCTCGTTTAGTTCTCATCCTATTAGACTTAACTCTCACCACCTCCCTCACTCTCATTTTCTCTCAACTCTGTTACGCCAAAACTCCCATTGCCTCTCTTGCAGACTACAGTTGCCGTTTGGTTCTTCTTCTGCTATTTAATTTAAGGTTATTTACATAGTTTCTTTTTTTTTCTCATTTTTCATTTTTATTGTTAATGGTTTCCTTAATGTCGTATTAAGAAGCTTTTTATGGTTCTAAATCTTGTCTTTATTGCAAAAGTTCTTCTTTAAAGACTGTTTGGAGCCCACATTTTAAGAGGAAAATAAAAAAAAAGGAAAAATATTGGGTGCGTCTGAAATTATTTTTAAAAAAGTTTCCACATGTCTTTTAAGGTACAAAAATAAAAACGGTCTACAAATTGCATTTGTTTAATAAAAGTTTTAAAAATGGAAACGAAAATGAAAAATAATGAGAATGATTTTTATAAAGAAAGTAGAAAACGATTGAAAGTTGTTTTTCCTTTTCTATTTTCATTTTATGGTACTTATCAATAAAGTTAAATTAAATAATTAATTATATTATATATTAATTAATAAATAGATATACTTAATAAATAATAAATAGATAGTAATTACATAATTATTAATTAAATATTAATTTATTACTATTAAGTTTTTAATTTTATTAATATAATAATAAATAATAAATAATATATAAATTAATTATTTAGTTAAAGATTAATTGTCAAAAATTATTTATATAACATATTAACAATAAAACAAGTAATAATAGGTTATTAAATAAATAATTAATAATTAATATATCAATAATATATTATGTTAATTATAATATATTAATTAATAAATAGTTGGTAAATAAAAAATAAATAGTAATTACTCCATTTATAATTAATATTAAATTATATTTATCAATATATAATATATTAATTAATAATTGATCATTAATAATTAATCATTATAAAAAGAATAATTATCAAAAATTGATCATGTGATATATCAAATAATAGATTATTAAATAAACATTAGTAATTAATTAACAATTTATTTAATTATGTAACTAAAAGTTAATAATTTAAGTAGTAAACAGAATATTAATAATTTATGTATATACTAATTATTTTTCTTAATACACAAATTAATTACTTATAATCTAATAAATATGAGTACATTATTAACATAGTAATTACTCATAATTAATTACTAATTACTGTTTTATAATTATTTAGCATATTAATTTATTACATATATAATTTAACTACTAATCTACTCATAAATGATAATTTATCCATTATTATTATATTAATAATATATTAATTTTTATTTGCTAAATAATTATCAATGGTTAATTACTTAATATATTAATTTAAGACTATTAATTACATGTATTCAAAATAAACATAAATGTAACCAAACACGATTTCACTTTTTTATCATACTCAAACCAATCTCCTGAAAGATCACCAAACGTAATTTCAGAATCGGTTCCAGAATGATTTTCAAAACAATCTTATTTTTATTTTTATACCGAAAATAAAACTATTCTGAAAATATTACCAAACAGGCCCAATTTATTTTGTGTTTGGAATCACTTGAATACGTGAAAAAAAAATGTGAGGAAAAATAAGAACGAAAATGTATAAAGTAGGAAAAATTTGCATCATGTGTTTTAACATAATTATTTTTTAATACTTAGTATTTTCAATAATTATGAATTGGTATCCTGACTTTTTTAAAAAATCATTTTTTAGTAATATGAGCCCATTCTTTGAGACATAAAATGTCAAAAACATCTTTTTATTAATTAATTAGAAAATAAATTGTTAAAGCTCATATTTTTAAATATATTAAGAAATTAAAAACTCTAAGCGGATGTTTAGTTTATAGATTCAGAATTATGATTGAAAATTATTTTTTATTTATATGTATTTTTTGAGAAAAAATACTATAACGAATCACAAATTATAATTCAAATCATAATACGAATTTATCAACTAAACGCACACTAAAATAATCTAAGAATCTCTCCTCTCTCTCTAGGTCCTCTCTCTCCTCTTCTCTCACTCCGATGAGCCAATCCCCAACGAAAATTCAACCGACGATTTAGAAGAAAAAAAAGTTTGGAATGGAAGCTAGAACAACTAAAGCCTCCGTAAACAAGGCAGTCATAAACAATGCAAAGAACAACAAAAACAGCCCCGGAAAATTGAAAATATAAGAAAAGTTTAGACTAAAATTCATCAAAAATTGAAAACCATATTTGAGTACAAACATTATAAGGGGCAGTGAGATTTGGGAGCAGAGCACAATGACAAGATTTTGGGGTAGAGTGCGATTGTGAGATCTTGGTTTGGTGATTTGCATAGGAGATCTGTGTTGCGAGTTGCGGAGGATAGCAGCTGGGTTTGGCGAATTGCAAATCGCGAATGTTGGGTTGAGGTTTCTTGGATGAACGGTGATTGGATGGGTTCGCAAGGTTTGTGAAGGATCGTTTGCACTTTTTGGCGATTTGCAACTATGCCCTTGAATTTTGAAGTTGCCCTCCATTTTGCCCCTAAAATTTGTAGTCGTCTTTATTTTGTCCCTCTAAACTTTTTCATAGCATTCACTATACTATATTTAATTTTTGAATCTCTCACTTTACTCTCTTTACTTGATCAAGATGAGTACCCACTCATTCACCTCTGTAGTAATCCGGTCACTCAACATGGTTTTTTTTTTCTTTTCTTTGATTTTCTTAACACAGTTTAATGTCATTTTTGTTTTTTATTTGAATTATTTTCATTGATTTGATTTGAAATAAGACATAGTAGTACTTAGATTTTACGGAAATGTCGATATCGGTAAAAGTTAACCTAAAATATATAAATTCATCTTAAAACACTTTATCGACTTTTTGCTCATATCTCCAAAAACTTTTCACAAAATATTTCATCTTTTAATACTACATTTTTCAAAATGAGAGAAATTCAAAGTTTGGAGTAGTATGGAGATCACAATAAAAAAGTTCAAGGGGCAAAGTGGAGGCGACCTCAAAGTTTAAGGACCAAAGTAGGGGCAACTCCAAAGTTCAGGGGGCAAAGTGGAGGTGACCTCAAAGTTTAAGGAGCAAAGTGGGGACGACTCCAAAGTTCAGGGAGCAAAATGGGGGTGACTACGAAATTCATGGGGCATAGGTGCAATTCACTAAAAATTTAATTACGATTTTACCTTTAAACACCATGCACGTGAGACGTTGTTCATCTCTTTTAAACATAAATTGGGATGAAAGGGGTTAAAGTGGAAGTTCATGAAAATTTAGGATAGTAAAGTAAGGATTTTCAAAGTTCGGTAAGCAAAGTGAGGGTGACTTTAAAATTCATGGAGTATAAGTGATAATAAATTAAATAATTAGGTGTCATTATAGCCTTCTACTTTCTCTGTATAAATTGAATGATAATTATATATTCTTAAGTGTTATGACAAATTTTTTTATCATCTTCACTGATATTTTTGGTTTTTCTCCATATTTCTATTTATAAGTGATGTGGGGATATATATTGTTGGGAATGGTGTCCTAGAAGCATGAGATGTAATAGGATATTTATTATTTAATTAATAAAAGAGTTTATTCATCATTTTATGTGCATATATTTATGAATATTTTATGAATATCAAATGAAAATTTTGTGATTATTTATGTAACCTTAAACATTGTATATAAGTGTCGTATACGAGAGGATAATGTTTAAGGATAATAATAACAAACGTTGTTCATAATGAATTTAATTAAAGTTCAGAATCTTTAATTAAAACATTATTAATACATGTCATTCCCATTTAGAATCAAACGGTGCTATGCGCACTGTTAATATGGTGAGATATTGAATGAGTGTATTTCACATAATGAGAATGTGTGGAACAGGGACACAATATGAATTTCTAATAATTTTCGTTAAGCATAGAAATTCTAATTGAGTCTACCGATGATCATATATAGAATGATATTAATCCTGAGTTCTTAAGAAACTCCTATTTATGGATTTGTGTCTTTTGATTTACTTGGTACGGATTCCGAGACCCTGAATCCTATTCCTGGTATTTTGGAGATATGGCGAAATAGGTAGCCGGGAATGTTATTATATGAGATGGAATCCATTCCTTCTTGAGAAAGAAGTAGATAAATAATTCTCTTGAGTGTTGATTCAGTACTTGGATTAGTAAGAGTGCTCTAGTTCATGAATGTGTTTTATAAATCACTATCCATTAGAGAATCAATGGTACTCAAGGATGAAGATATAATTAGAGAGGTTAACGGATTCTGCCTGACTCTAATTATCAATTATTTATGGAGGATTGATCTATATGCAATGACTATATCAAATGGACACTCCATAATTTAGAAGTAATTAATGTCCATAATTTCGAGAGTTCAATTCCAAGTTTATGGTGGAGTAACTATTGAAATTAATAGAATTAATTAATTAATTAAAGTGTTTAATTAATTATTAATTTTATTGGAGCTCGGGATTATAGGTCCATTAGTCCCCGCGTCATCCTTGTAATTCTACTAGACACAAAGGACAAAATGGGAATTTTAGAATTACGAAATTCTAAAATTAAATACTGAAAAAATTATTAATTGAGAATTATTAAATTTAAATTTGAATCATGAACATAATTTAAATTTATCCTTTTTAAACTTATTTGATAAGTTGTTCAATTTAGAATTCAAATTAATTTAAGTTTGACTTAAATTCAAATTTGAATTTGAATTAAAATTAGACTACAGGATAAATGATGATTTTCTCTTCCTTCCCTATCTGCAATTGGCGCCACACACAGGGATAGAAAATCCTAGGGTGGCCGGCCACACAAGGATAAGGTAGAGGAGAATTTTTGTTCAAAATTCAAACAGGAAAGAGAGATTTGATTCCTTTCAGAAGTTGGACTTCTACTATATAAATAAGATATGATGAAAAATTACGCGTGACAATTTTTTTGACCTAACGGAAAAGAGGCTGGCCGAATTCCCTGTTATAAAGAGAAGGAAATATTTTTTCTCCCAATAATTCAACATCGTGCATACGTTGGTGTTTGTGGAAAATTCAAGTGTTTGATCAAACTCGTTTTAGTTTCGAGTGTGCCCAGACACACGTCTACGTAGATTCAAGGAATTGACGTAGAAGACTTTGGTTTTCTAAACACAAGGCTTTAGAGCAAGGATCGTTCGTGGTCAAAGAACTCAAGTTATCATCCGAGTCAGCATCCAGGTATTTTTCCTGATTGAGTTCTTGATATATAAATTAATGTGATTAATTTATTCGTGCATAAATTAATATAGTCTATAGAGTATGTGAAATGTTTTATGAAAATTTTTGTTATACTTGATCCGCCCTCCCGCACCACGCTTCCACATCCGAATTCGATTTGGTTACCAACAGAGCCGTGGTATGGAGAAGTGTAAAGCAAAAATGTGTTGCTGACTCTACCATGGAATTTGAATATGTTGCAGCTTGTGAAGCCGCAAAAGAAGCTACGTGGCTCAGGAAGTTCTTAACTAATCTGGAAGTTATTCTAGATATAGATAAGCCAATTCAGCTCTACTGTGACAACAGTGGAGCGGTGGCTAATTCAAAGGAACCTAGAAGCCATAAGAGTGCGAAACATATAGAAAGAAAATATCACATGATCAGAGACATTGTGGATAGAGAGGATGTAGCGGTTCTGAAGATCGCGTCAGAGAACAACCTTGCTGACCCGTTCACCAAGACATTGCCATTGAATGTATTTGATCGGCACTTAGATGGATTTGGGATTAGAGACATGACACACCTGTTTTAGGACAAGTGGGACATTGTTGGGAATATTGTCCTAGAAGCATAAGATGTAATAGGATATTTATTATTTAATTAATAAAATAGTTTATTCATCATTTTGTGTGCATATATTTATGAATATTTTATGAATATCAAATGAAAATTCCGTGATTATTTATGTAACCTTAAACATTGTATATAAGTGTTATATACGAGAGGATAATAATAAAAAACGTTGTTCATAATGAATTTAATTAAAGTTCAAAATCTTTAATTAAAACATTATTAATACATGTCATTCCCATTTAGAATCGAACGGTGCTATCCGCACTGTTAATATGGTGAGATATTGAATTAGTGTATTTCGCATAATGAGAATGTGTGGAACAGGGACACAGACGCAATATGAATTTCTAATAATTTCTGTTAAGCATAGAAATTCTAATTGAGTCTACCGATGGTCATATATAGAATGATCTTAATCCTGAGTTCTTAACAAGCTCCTATTTATGGATTTGTATCTTTTAATTTACTTGGTACGGATTCCGAGACCCTGAATCCTATTCCTTGTATTTTGGAGACATGACGAAATAGGTAGCCGGGAATGTTATTATATGGGATGGAATCCATTCCTTCTTGAGAAAGAAGTAGATAAATAATTCTCTTGAGTGTTGATTCAGTACTTGGATTAGTAAGAGCGCTCTGGTTCATAAATGTGTTTTATAAATCACTATCCATTAGAGAATCAATGGTACTTAAGGATGAAGATATAATTAGAGAGGTTAACGGATTCTGCCTGATATATGCAATGACTATATCAAATGGACACTTCACAGTTTAGAAGTAATTAATGTCCATAATTTCGAGAGTTCAATTCCAAGTTTATAGTGGAGTAACTATTGAAATTAATAGAATTAATTAATTAATTAAAGTGTTTAATTAATTATTAATTTTATTAGAGCTCAGGATTATAGGTCTATTAGTCCCCGCGTCATCCTTGTAATTCTACCAAACACAAAGGATAAAATGGGAATTTTAGAATTACGAAATTCTAAAATTAAATACTGAAAAAATAGTTAATTGAGAATTAATTATTATTTAAATAATGTGATTATTTAAATTTGAATCATGAATATAATTTAAATTTATCATTTTTAAACTTATTTGATAAGTTGTTCAATTTAGAATTCAAATTAATTTAAGTTTGACTTAAATTCAAATTTGAATTTGAATTAAAATTGTACTACAGGATAAATGATGATTTTCTCTTCCTTCCCTATCTGCAATTGGTGCCACACACAGGGATAGAAATCCCTAGGGTGGCCGGCCACACAAGGATAAGGTAGAGGAAAATTTTTGTTCAAAATTCAAACAGGAGAGAGAGATTTGATTCCTTTCAAAAGTTGGACTTCTACTCTATAAATAAGATATGATGAAAAATTGCGCGTGACAATTTTTTTGACCTAACGGAAAAGGGGCTGGCCGAAATCCCTGTTATAGAGAGAAGGAAATATTTTTTCTCCCAATAATTCCACATCGTGCATACGTTGGTGTTTGTGGAAAATTCAAGTGTTTGACCAAACCCGTTTTAGTCTCGAGTGTGCCCAAACGCACGTCTACGTAGATTCAAGGAATTGACATGGAAGACTTTGGTTTTCTAAACACAAGGCTTTAGAGCAAGGATCGTTCGTGGTCAAAGAACTCAAGTTATCATCCGAGTCGGCCTCCAGGTATTTTTCCTGATTGAGTTCTTGATATATAAATTAATGTGATTAATTTATTCGTGCATAAATTAATATAGTCTATAGAGTATGTGAAAAGTTTTATAAAAATTTTTGTTATACTTGATCCGCCCTCCCGCACCACGCTTTCACATCCGAATTCGATTCGGTTACCAATAGAGCCGTGGTATGGAGAAGTGTAAAGCAAAAATGTGTTGCTGACTCTACCATGGAAGTTGAATATGTTGCAGCTTGTGAAGCCGCAAAAGAAGCTACATGGCTCAGGAAGTTCTTAACTGGTCTAGAAGTTATTCCAGATATGGATAAGCCAATTAAGCTCTACTGTGACAACAGTGGAGCGGTGGCTAATTCAAAGGAACCTAGAAGCCATAAGAGTGCGAAAC
>NW_010359811.1:213869-226061 GCF_000414095.1 Morus notabilis
TAATTCTCTTGAGTGTTGATTCGGTACTTGGATTAGTAAGAGCACTCTGGTTCATGAATGTGTTTTATGAATCACTATCCATTAGAGAATCAATGGTACACATGGATGAATATATAATTAGAGAGGTTAACGGATTCTGCCTGACTCTAATTATCAATTATTTATGGAGGATTGATCTATATACAATGACTATATCAAATGGACACTTAACAGTTTAGAAGTAATTAATGTCTATAATTTCGAGAGTTCAATTCCAAGTTTATAGTGGAGTAACTATTGGAATTAATAGAATTAATTAATTAATTAAAGTGTTTAATTAATTATTAATTTTATTGGAGCTCGGGATTATAGGTCCATTAGTCCCTGCGTCGTCCTTGTAATTCTACCAGACACAAAGGACAAAACGGGAATTTTAGAATTACGAAATTCTAAAATTAAATACTGAAAAAATAATTAATTGAGAATTAATTATTATTTAAATAATGTGATTATTTAAATTTGAATTTGAATCCTGAACATAATTTAAATTTATCCTTTTTAAACTTATTTGATAAGTTGTTCAATTTAGAATTCAAATTAATTTAAGTTTGACTTAAATTCAAATTTGAATTTGAATTAAAATTGGACAACAGGATAAATGATGATTTTCTCTTCCTTCCCTATCTGCAATTGGCGCCACACACAGGGATAGGAAACCCTAGGGGTGGCCGGCCATAAGGAGATAAGAGAGAGGAGAATTTTTGTTCGAAATTCAAATAGGAGATAGAGATTTGATACCTTCTAGAAGTTTGACTTCTACTCTAAAAATAAGATATGATAAAAAAATTGCGCGTGACAATTTTTTGACCTAACTTTTTTTGGGGCTGGCCGAAATTCCCAAAAGTGAGAGAGAAAAATTTTTCTCCCAAAAATTCTATATCGTGCATGCATTGGTGTTTGTGGAAATTGGAGTATTTGTTCCAACCCGATTTTGTCTCGAGTGTGCCCACACACACGTCTACGTAGATTCAAGAAATTGACGTGAAAGACTTTGGTTTTCTAAACACAAGGCTTTGGAGCAAGGATCGTTCGTGGTCAAAGAACTCAAGTTATCATCTGAGTCGGCCTCTAGGTGCTTTTCCTAATTGAGGTCTTGATATAAAAATTAATATGATTAATTTATTCGTGCATATATTAATATAATCTATAGAGTATCTCAAAAATTTTGTGAAAATTTTTGTTAAACTTGATCCGCCTTCCACCACGTTTTCGCATCCGAATTTGATTCGGTTACCAACATATATGAAGATGTATTTTAAATGGGTTTCAACACAATTTTGTTGTAGGCCACAACTATAATAAAAGTGACTTATAATTTGATCGGGGCATTAAGGAGGCAAATAGAATTACTCTATTGATACTTTTACAGATATTATTCCAAAGTTCATCTATAAAGTTAACTACCCCTAAAAATATTTCAGAACCGTTGGATTTTAAATTTCAAGAAAATATTTGTCCACCTTCGTGCATTTTTTTTTTAAAGCGCGCGTCCACCTTCGATTTAACAACAAAGAAAATCACCTACTTATCGGCCTAAACAAGAAAGTTTATTTCAAAAAATTGATCAGACTAGGAGAAAACATCATTATCCAATATCTCAACTATTAAATGGAACAAAAAATGCTTTTTTTGCCTTTTTTTCCTCGACAAAAAATGTAAATTGCTTGTTAGTCTTTCCTTTCTCTTTCTAATTTACAAGAATATTATTGTAACATCAGTCACAATCTGCAGTGAAAATGCTTTGTTAGGAAATTTTATTTCCTAATATAATCGTGGGTCACATATTTAATTATCAATCATCTCACACTATTTAATTAATTGAATAAAATTAAGTGGCTAATTTAAGAAAGTCTAATTAGATTTCTAACTAGATATGGATTAAATGAGTAGATACTTAGTATTGACTTAATTAGGTTTAATGAGTGCCTAATGAGACAATATATAAAAAAAAAACTTTTAAGTTATGGTCCATAATTTGTAATTTGTCAAATCATTCAGCCATTTTCACTCTTCCCTATTTAGAGAGAGAACGCCTCATTCAAAACTCTGGTGATTTAACTGAGAGATGCGATAACCCCAAGAAAGTATTCAAGTGGTGATTTCTGTTGGCGATTAAGGCTGCACCAATGAAGACATGTATTTGTTCTCGTTTATTTTCTCAATAATTTGGGGTGATGATTCCTGAATTTGTGGGTATGGTGTTAAAACCATATTTATGGATTAAAGCTAACATGCTTCACAGTTCTCACCTTTCTGAAGCAGCTAGGAATCTATTCCGTTGGTTCATGTCAAGTGCTCTACTTAACATAAGAGCCAACAAAAGAATGGCAATTTCCCTTTATTACCAAAAGTTTCTTGGTGATGGCAAAGATCTAAACTCCCTTTCCTCAGGGTCAAGAGAATGATAAAATCGTCTAGATTCGTGTCCACTCGTCCCTCCCAATACTCTTGACAAGGTTTACGAGAAATTTCTCTTTAAGAGCATCCCTTGTGCGGACAAATATGCAGAATTCAGAGTAGTCTAGGACATCCTCGTATGGGAGTTCGATATCATTGCTGATAACAGGGACGCAGTGACTGGCAATGGCATCGAAGAGGCGGTTTGATGACGGAGTATCACCCGCTATGTTGAGGCAAAACTTAGAGTGCATGCCTTGTGTAGCCTTGTGGATTCCATCTTTTTGAACACTCCCAAATGCAAAATGCACGTCTTTTTCGTCTTTTAGAAGATAAAATAACTTTTGTCTAACATAGCCACCCTGCAGAGATAGAAACCAAAAGTTAATATACAAATATTAGCAAAAACAATTAAGCAAGTATAGCCTACAGCAAATAAGAAATGAAAGACAAATACCAAGTTCATTTTGGTTTCCTTAGTCAGTAACACGGTGAAATGAGCAAAATAGCAGAAGATAATTTGGCGATTTCCAGGTGCAAGTTAAACAAAGAAGTTGTCAATACTTAAATGTGCAGACTGAAATTGAGACAGCCATACAAGAGATGATTGTGCAGACTGAGAAACAAAGTTGTTTACCATAGTTTTTGATATTCTGTCAAAGCAAATTACAAGTCAAATTCCAACAATATCAGAATCTGAATAAAGATGCTTAATCTGGTTTCCTAAGTCAAATCATATACAAAACCTTGTTGAACACAAACTTGGAAGTCCATTTAATTAATATATTCTACGAAATTGGAGAAAGTCTTTCACATTTTACATAATACCAGAAATCTAATTGAATCTAGCTGTCTTAGATGAGAGATCACGTTGTAGTATTCAATGTTATAACAAAGATTAGTACCAGCACAAACAAGAAAGTACGGACCAAGATTAACACATTTGCACATTTTTCTGTAATAAATTATTTGTTGCTTTAAAGTTTGAATATCTAATTTTAGAAATGGACTCTGTACAAGGGTATAGGAGAGAAGATTTTGTAGACAAGAATCTATAGATGAGTCCATGAATCTATAGATGAGTCCATGAATCTATGTAAGCCGTAGACTCTATATGATTAGAATTTGTGTATATTCTGTAGTTCCTAATGGAATTATAATGCACCTTTAATGCTTCCAATAATAACATTCTTCATGTACAAACAAATCAAACGATAACACTATCTCTAGATTGATACAATAAGTAATCAGAAAACATGTCAAACCCATAATTTGTAGCACAAATAAAGATTTTAGTTTCATAATTGAAAGATAAAAAATTAACAAAAGTAAGTGATAGTATGTATAGAAGATGAAGAGTACATACATCCTTTCGGTACATTGCTCCTTGGAAGTAGAGCAAAGTCAGACGGCTATCGAAACCAGATGAGTCATTCACAAATGTCTTGGTCAAATGTTTGTAAGGTGCGATCACATCTTTCTCCACATTCGTGATATTGGGAGGATACCTCCCAAAGTCGGCAAGTATAAATGTTGCAGGCCACAGTTTCATCCTTGCATCCAACATACTATTGGGATGGTGAGCCACAATTAAGTGGTCTCTTCCTCCAGACGTCTTCCATTCCTTTTGAGCCGTCAAGTACCTAACCAAGAAGCACCTTGTTATTGCTCCTCTTTTGATTCGGATCCCTCTTCAAAAACTGATTATAGCTCAAGGAGGAAAAGAATGGCACAAATATGATGTCGGCTTCACTAGCATTCCGCACTCGCATAACAGATCGAGCGTTTGGCGGGTTTGGAAGTTCCGAAGCAAGAAGATCCAAAGTCAGCCAATACTCTATACTATGTTGCAAATTCAACCCACCAGGATAATCAGGAACTTTGGTCTGAAGATCTGGCCACACACTATTGCCTTGTGGCTCCCAACCCAAGAGCCCAAAATGAAACTCAGGAGCCAAATCATACAAGAAAGCCTTAAGGACCACATTGTTGATATTGGTCTGACATGTCACGCCATGCTTGTTAGCTTGGACAAAAGAAGAGTCTTCTTCTTCTTCTTCTTCTTCTTCTTCCTTATCCGCGAGGACCGATCAGTTTTTGGGCTGGACATCATTTTGACTATGCAATGCAAAATACCAGTTGTCTAATAGAAATGGAAACTTTGAATTGGGAAGCAAACTATGGTCTATAAACTTGGGACGACCCGTGGAACGCAACACAAAGAACCAAGATAACATAAATAGGATTGATGCAATAATAAGTGTTGGAAAAAAATGGCTTATTAAGCCATTTTAAAGGCCCATTTTGAGGCCCATGTTTGAAAGGGGCCCAATAGGTTTTGAGACGGGTCTCGATGGATTTGCGTTCTTCGTCACGAGGAGATCGAAATCAAGTATTCATACACTCAAAATGGATTTTGGGTGAATGAGAAATTGATGGTCTAAGTATGGTACTTGGAATGGCATATGTAGAAGGAAAATTGCAAAAGTCCCACATTGGCTAGGGCTAATGTGTGCGCCTGCGGACACGAATGCCGGACCGAAAAACCCGCTCCGCGCGAGCTTACTTTTGCAATTTTATTTTTGCTCTAGCCAAGACCTTCCAGCTTCCGTTTGGCATAAAACAATGATGGTTAAAGACCTTAATGGTGATCAATGGAGGCAAAACCGAATCAAGCTTTCATGGCTTTGGTTTTCCATCATCAAAAGCTGAATTACTAGCCAGAATGTGGCCAGATTCACCATGGGAAATCAAAAAACGTTTTGGCTGGTTTTAATCACCATTATTCCGGGAATAAATCTGGGTTATTACACCATAATGTCTTGGTGTAACACCCAGATTTTGGAGCCTATATAAAGGCCAAAACTCCACATGATAGGCACACACTTCCTCACAATTCTCTTCTCCTTTTTGGTTCTCTCTCTCTCTTGGTTTGTTCCGGATTTCCTTGAGTAGTTCTTGTAGTTCGGTTTTGGTGATAGAGGGAAGATCAAGTTCTAGTTCGCCGGACGGTTCCGAAAGTGCATCGAGCTGCCGTCGTTGTCGTTGTATCCTGGGAGACGGACGTCCAACGTAACCTCAAGCACACGCCGGAGGGGACGAATCTGTTTTAAGGACAACGTGGTTCACGTGCCTCGACATTCATACAATTCCGTTTTCGAATTCCATAGAAAGGTTGATTTCGGGTTGTAACAATTTTCATTATTTTGTTATTCCTTTATTTCCTTGTTCTTCTTTGTATTTTCTATTATATTGTCTAACAATAAGCAGCCAAAACAAAGATTTCCTGGCAATAATCCCAACGGACAAAGCATTGTTCCTCTCAGCCATTGCAATTAGATACGATCAGACAAGTCAACTAAATCCTATATGAAACCATAGTATTCAAAATCCCAACAAGCGGAAATAATGAAAATAAATAAAATAAATAAATGAATAAATAAATCAGAAGAGAATCAGAAAGTCAAGGTGATAAATGTATTTGAATGGTTAAGGAAAAGAAACTCTAAAAGCAATGCCGGCTCAAGGGTGTGAGGCCGTTATAAGGCCCCCCCTTAAGTCAAGGCTGCCTAAGGCCCCCCTTAAGTCCAGGCCGCTACAGTCACTTGATCAGATGTTGAATCAGATGCCACTGTCTCTACTTGACACGTGCCCACTACTTTTATCAATTAATCTGACCAAATAACAACCCATATTTTCTGCAATCTATTTACAAGATTGCCATGCCAATTTCAGTACTTTTCCTTCTTCCCATTAAATACTTTTTTTTTTTTTTTTTAAATTAGGGTTCGTTTGGTAAGAGGATTCAAACTAATGTGATTTTAATCATGTTTCTGAAATCAGAATCATAATTCATGATTTTGAGTTCAAATCATGATTCTGAAACCATGATTCAGAATTAAGGGTTTGAATCACCTTAAATAAAGAGAGAGGTGATTTTAGAATCATAAATTGAGCTAGTTTAAAACATCATATCAGATTCTGAATCATGATTCAGAATCATTCAAACCAAACACTGATTCTGAATCATGATTCAGAATCACTGTAAATAAACACTTCTTCTGAATCAAGATCCAATTTTCTCTTGCACTGCTCTCTATTAACTTGAATTACAAACTCAACAATGGCTATTAGGAAATAAAACCAAGAAAATAGAGGATTAAAAATATTAATGATAACAATTGTAAAGATTAACTTTTTCTCCCTGAAAGTTAAGTGCAATTTCAAGGCAAAAATGATTGATAAAGCCCCAAACTAAAAACAATTTAAACCCAAAAAAATTCACACATAAATAATTTTAGATCCCTCGAAAAAAAAAAAAAAAAAACTCATCTTTTTTCAGACAAATACAATCCATCTTCCCTAGAATCCATACACTAACCGAAACCAATTAGAAAATACCATAAATTTCTCATCAATTACTCAAATTGAACTCAAATATGCAAAACGGAACAAAAACCATAAACAAGCCAAACCCCGTAATCAAAATCAAGGACGGAACAGAAAGCCTTTGGCCGAGAGTGTTTGTTTACCGGGAAAGTATTTTCCGACGATTCGAATAATAAAGAAAAAGTATTGTGAAAAAGAAGATTTACCAATGTGACTAACTAAGCGCAAATTCTTCCCTCAACAACACTTTCTCATAGCCCTAATCATTCCATCCAAATGCCATAAACATGTTTCCCTACTTCATTTACCTTTTTTTTCGTCTCTCTTTTTTTACCTTTCAAATGACGGTTTTTTGTTTTCACTCTTCATTCTTTCTTTTAACCTTTCCTTTTTCTTCTCTATTCTCATAGCCCGAATCATTCCGTCCAAATGCCATAAACATTTTTCCCTACTTACTTCATTTACCTTTTTTTTTCATCTCACTCTCTTTAACCTTTCCTTTCCTTCTTTCTCTCTCTTTATGGGTTAGGAAATGACGGTTTTTTGTTTTCACTCTTCATTCTTTGTTTTCGCTATATCATTTACCTTTTTTTTTTCATCTCTTTTTTACCTTTCCTTTCCTTCTTTCTCGCTTCATGGGTTAGGAAATGACGGTTTTTTGTTTTCAACTCTTCATTCTTTGTTTTCGCTATATCATTTACCTTTTTTTTCATCTCTCTTTTTTACCTTTCCTTTCCTTCTTTCTCTCTCTTTATGGGTTAGGAAATGACGGTTTTTTATTTTCACTCTTCATTCTTTGTTTTCGCTGTATCATTTACCTTTTTTTTCATCTCTCTTTTTTACCTTTCCTTTCCTTCTTTCTCTCTCTTCATGGGTTAGGAAATGACGGTTTTTTGTTTTCACTCTTCATTCTTTGTTTTCCATATATTATTTGCCTTTTTTCGTCTTTCACCCATTTTTTACCTTTCCTTTCCTTCTTTCTCTCTCTTCATGGGTTAGGAAATGACGGTTTTTTGTTTTCACTCTTCATTCTTTGTTTTCCCTATATCATTTGCCTTTTTTCCTCTTTCACCCCTTTTTTACCTTTCCTTTCCTTCTTTCTCTCTCTTCATGGGTTAGGAAATGACGGTTTTTTGTTTTCACTCTTCATTCTTTGTTTTCCCTAAATCATTTTCCTTTTTTCCTCTTTCACCCCTTTTTACCTTTTCTTTTCTCTGCCCCCACCCCCTTTTCTTTCTCTGTCTCTCCATTGCTTGGTGAATAATGGGAGTAAAGGTTACCTACAACCAAAATGACGATGAGGACACTAAATCGGGACGAACACAGCATTAAGAGATCAAAAAGAAAACAAAACCAAAAGAACAAATCTCTCTCCCTCTTCATGGCTTAAGAATTCCTCGTTCAAATAAAGTTCTAAATAAAATATGGAGTTGATCGCCAAATCCTCTTGTTAAGTTCACTCCCTGACCTGTAACAACGAAATGCACCAGTAAGTATCACCTTAAGAAAGATAGAGCCTCAACAAAAATTGCATAAGTTTTACAAAAACTACTACTCACTACTCAGTTACATAATTCAACAAAAATTCATTCACAAATTTCACAACTAATGTAAAACACAAGACATAAATTTTGAACCTTAGAAAATCACAAAATTTCTTTCCAAAGATCACACCATCTCTTAAAACCCAATCGTTCTCATATAGTTTACCTACCAAATATTAACTCAAATTGCTTTAGATATACAAAAATAACAAGTCATTGCTACAAAAATAACAAGTACTTAAAGCAATCTGCGGGGATTTCCTACAATGAAAATGTCAGACTCAAGTTTTAATAGAACAAATGAACACACATCAATACAACGAAATAAAATAAATCAGAGAGAAAGAAGGAAATAAATAGAACTATAAAACTCACATCGACACATCGGTTGCATTGAATTGGTTGATAGAATGTTTAGCATGAATTGGTTGATCGGTTTGCATTGAATTGGTTTATTAGGGATTGAATAAATAAAAAAACTAAATATTTTTCTACAACCATGAATTCATTTAACAAAGTAAATTAAATTAGAACAGCTATTTGCATATTGGTTGATCGGTTTGCATTGAATTGGTTTATTAGGGATTGAATAAATAAAAAAACTAAATATTTTTCTACAACCATGAATTCATTTAACAAGGTAAATTAAATTAGAACAGCTATTTGCATTCAATTTTTGGACTGGAATAAATAAAATCCAAATATTGTTCCCAAAATAACTAATTCAACAATTGGGTAAATACAATCAAAAACTAAATTGACACCCAGAATAAAGAAGATGACCAGAAAATGTAAACATAAGACGAGAAGACACACAAGCAAACCTTAAGGGCTGAGTAAGAACGCTGCAACAAAAACCATGAACCCGCAGAAAAAACAAATACCTTGTATCATAAATGTGAAAGAAGAGAAAAACGAACAGCGGAGAGCACACTAAAAGAGGCAAAGAAGGGAAGAAATGAAGAAAAAAATTTCCACATCACTGATTCAATAGCGGAAATTTCGCAAGACATGCAAATATGAACAAAAAAAAATTCCTAAAATAATAAATCATAAATATAAGAAGAGAATAGGAAAAACGAACAGCGGAGAGCACACTAAAAGAGGCAAAGAAGGGAAGAAATGAAGAAAAAAATTTCCACATCACTGATTCAATAGCGGAAATTTCGCAAGACATGCAAATATGAACAAAAAAAAATTCCTAAAATAATAAATCATAAATATAAGGAGAGAATAGGAAAAACCAAACAAATTCTCAAGAAATCCAAACCCTGGTCTGATCAGGGACACGTAAGCGACAACGGCATCAAGCAGACCAAAAATCCAACTTCATTTCTGATGGCCATCACTCTCTAGAAGGAAAAAAATCACGAAATTACATAAAAAAATTACCAAGTTATATAGAGAAAATTATAAATTAAAAAATTACTTGATTTCTGAATAAATAAATAAAGAAAAAGTAATGTGCAAATGAAGATTTACCAATGTGCCTAACTAAGCGCAAACTCTTCCCTCAACAACACTTTCTCATAGCCCGAACCATTCCATCCAAATGCCATAAACCATTTTCACTACATTTTTTCGTCTCTCTTTTTTACCTTTCCTTTCCCTCTTTCTCTCTCTTCATGGCTTAGGAAATGACGATTTTCCTTTTCACTCTTCATTCTTTGTTTTCCCTATATCATTTTCCTTTTTTCCTCTCTCACTCCTTTTTACATTTCCTTTTCTTCTCTCTGTTCTCATAGCCCCCGAACCATTCGATCCAAATGCCATAAACATTTTTCCCTACTTCATTTACCTTATTTTCGTCTCACTCTTTTATACCTTTTCCTCTCTCTCTTTCTCTCTCTTCATGGCTTAGGAAATGATGGTTTTTGTTTTTACTCTTCATTCTATGTTTTCCCTGTATCATTTGCCTTTTTTACTCTCTCGCTCCTTTTTACATTTCCTTTTCTTCTCTCCTTTCTCTCTCTCCATCGCTTGGTGAATAACGGGAGGCAAGTTTACCTACAACGAAAATGACGATGAGGACACTGAATTGGGACGAACACAGCATTAAAAAATCAAAAAGAAAACAAAACCAAAACAAAAAATCTCTCTCCCTCTTCATGGCTCAAGAATTCCTCGTTCAAGTAAAGTTCTAAGTAAAATATGGAGTTGATCGCCAGATCCTCTTGTTATGTACACTCCCTGACTTGTAACAACGAAAATGCACCAGTAAGTTATCACCTTAAGAAAGATAGGGCCTCAACAAAAATTGCAGAAGTTTTACAAAAACTACTACTCACTTGTCCCCATTGTGAATTGTCCAAATACTTTTCCCAAAACAAGGTAAATACAATCAGAAACTAAATTGATACCCAGAATAAACAAGATGACCAGAAAAAGTAAACATAAGAAGAGAAAACACAAAAGCAAACCTTTAGGGCTGAGTAGGAACGCTTCAGAAACCATGAACCCACAGAAAAGACAAATAATTTGGATCATAAATGTGAAAGAAGAGAAAAACGAACAGCAGAGAGCACACTAAAAGAGGCAATGAAACGAAAGATAGAGAGGAACGGAGGAGCAAAGATAGGCGTGATAGACGGCGTTGTCGTGAGGGATGAAGTCGGTGCCGTCGATGCTTCTTGCTTTGATCGGATGGTACGTCTCTGGGTAGAACACTGCATTTACGTTGCCCCTGCTCGCCCTGACCCCTAATTTCTTAAATCTGACCGCCGGCGAGGCTTTTTTGCCGGTAAGAAGCAACAACCACAATGTTTCCGACGCCCCACGGTGGTGGCTCGCTCGTGCTTTCCGTCTCACCGCCGACAACATCGGCAGCCAGCGACCTTCTTTCTCCGCCGTGAGGTCCTCGTGGAACGAGAGAAAAAGCAAACGAGAAGAGAGAATGGGAGGGAAGGGGGAGAGGGGGAAGAGAACGTGAGAGGAATATAGAGAATGCAAGGGAACGGGAAGAGAGAGAGAGCGAAAGGAACAGAGAGGGAGAGAGAGCCCGACGGGGGGAAGAGAGAGAAACAAATTCTAGGGTTTCAAAATTAATAAAAAAATGGGCACTTAGTAACGGGAAAAAAAAAAATTTGCTTGGAGATTAACGGTAAAATATATTATATATTATAAATTATGAGAAACCGCTTTGAGAAAGAAAACAAGTTTTAGGGGTGATTCTTTTGGAGTGTAATTTGAGTGTAGTTTTTGAGTTAAATTTAAGTTATAACTTGAGTTAAAGTTCTAACTTGAATAAAATTGAGTAAAATTAAATAAAGTTGAAACTTAAAAGAACGTGAATTTAAATAAAATTAAAACTCGAGTTGTCTTTTTTTAAATTTTTTAGACAAAAGAGCATGCCCTTAAATTTAAATTAATACAATAGTTTTCTATTTGACACAGCTTTCGCAACAATATCGCTACAATGCCGCTACCGTTTTTTTTTTTTTTTTTTTTTTGCTCTACCAGGTTTTTTCTCCTTTTATGTTGGTCCTTTTTTTCTTTTTTCTTTTTTTGTTTACTACTTACTCTGACACTATGGGCCCGTTTGTTTGCGTTTTCGTTTTCGTTTTTCACGGTTTTCAAAGCAAAAAAATGAAAACGGGTGTTAAAAACGTGTTTGGTGCAATTTTTTTTAAAAAACAAAACCAAAAACGTTTTTGTCTTTTTGTGGAAATCAGAAAACGAAAAAAAGGTGTTTTCATTTTCTTGTTTTCGTTTTCTGTTTTCTAAAAAACGGATTTCACTTTTTTTTTTTTTCTTTTTCATTTTCTTCCCTCTGAAACCGTTTTTGTATTATATATGTTTAATTAATATATTTATTTAATTTAAT
>NW_010359811.1:226334-245616 GCF_000414095.1 Morus notabilis
ATATTATTTATTTAATATATTTAATATATTATTTATTTAATATATTTAATAATATTATTTATTTAATATATTATTACATGTTTTCAAAAATTAAACCACCAAACGCAATTTCAGTTTTTTTTAAAACTGAAATCAATCTCTAAATAAAACTACCAAACGCATTTTTAGAAATAATTCAAAAATGAAACTAAAAACGTTTTCATTTTCATTTTCGTACAGAAAATAAAAACGTTTTGGAACCAATTCCAAACGCACCCTATGTTTCATATTATAGAAAAGTGAAAGAATAAAGTGAGTAGAAGGATTATTGAATGGAAAATGATAGAATTTGTTGTTCTGTGAGAAAGAAGATATCAGGAAAAGGAAAATAGGATGAAAAAAATTATAGTGGGGCTCATCATTTTTTGTCTCTCTAATAATGGGAGGAAAATTCAAATCCACTCATTGATAGTGTTATTAGGTCTAAAATTCAATGTTTCATGGATTCAATGGAATTTGCATATTAGGTCTAAAATTCTAAATAAAACTGCTCTTTCTCTCTCTGAGAAGATTTCAAGATTACCTTTTAAACTTCAGTTGTGAGACAGAAACAAATGAGAAAATAATAGAGTCGCCATTCAAACCGCACAAAACAAAACAAAAACAAACAAACAAAAAAAACCTAAACAAAAAATTGGAAAAAATGAAAGAATACAAAATCCACAAGGGAAAAAAAACATAGCTATCAGCAATTAAGAATAATGCTCACCACAGTCAAAGTTGATTAGAAGAAGGAGAATCCACTCACAGACACCGACGAGACGAGCCGACACCAAGGAGATGAAATTCCAAAGGCGATCACCGGGCAAAGGCTGTGACTTTGATCTGAGAACAAGAGCTGAGAAATGAAACAGATGGTCCTGGATGAAAAGAATAGGGTTTTCAAAATTTGAAGTACCATCAGAAAATTTTTAAAGAAAAAACGAACACCCAAACGAAGATATCAAATAAATCTATTTCACCAATATTTGATGCGAAACAAACTAATTAAATTAATGACACACATACCTCTAAGAGGAATCAAATAAATCTATTTCAACAATATTTGACGTGAAAAAAAACTAATTAAAATAGTGACACACATACCTCAAAGATGAATCTACACACTACCATCTTTAGGTCTAGTAAGCAATAATTAGTTATCTAAAAAGAATTCATAAATTAATATTCAGAAGAACTTACACTACCTTATGCGCCAGATATGGATATGGATTCTTCATATTTTCTTTCTATGATGGAAACATTGAAAAATAGATAAGCTTATATAAAAGGTTGATTTCACTAGCTTAGGAAGATGTAAGGAAGAACTCAAATAAATATAAGAGAAGTGAAAATAATGGCATAGATCGATCAACAAAATAGGGAAGAAGTTAAAGAGTGCTAAGTGTTTAAGTAAATGCATAACCATTAGACAAAGGCACATATAACTTTATAGCTGAAATTTCCACACAAATGGTCTATTCTCCACATCACTGATTCAATAGCGGAAATTTCACAAGACATGCAAATATGAACAAAAAAAATTCCTAAAATAACAAATCATAAATATAAGAAGAGAATAGCAAAAAACCAAACAAACTCTCAAGAAATCCAAACCCTAGTCTGATCAGGGACACGTAAGCGACAGCGGCATCAAGCAGACCAAAAATCCAACTTCATTTCTGATGGCCATCACTCTCTAGAAGGAAGGAATTACGAAATTACATAAAAAATTACAAGCTATATAGAGAAAATTATAAATTAAAAAAATTACTTGATTTCCGATTAAATAAATAAAGAAAAAGTAATGTGAAAAAGAAGATTTACCGATGTGCCTAACTAAAACTCTTCCCTCAGCAACACTTTCTCATAGCCCGATCCATTCCATCCAAATGCCATAAACCCTTTTTCACTACATTTTTTCGTCTCTCTTTTTTACCTTTCCTTTTCCACTTTCTCTCTCTTCATGGCTTAGGAAATGACGATTTTTTCTTTTCACTCTTCATTCTTTGTTTTCCCTATATCATTTTCCTTTTTTCCTCTCTCACTCCTGTTTACCTTTCCTTTTCTTCTCTCTGTTCTCATAGCCCGAACCATTCGATCCAAATGCCATAAACATTTTTCCCTACTTCATTTACCTTATTTTCATCTCACTCTTTTTTACCTTTCCTCTCTCTCTTTCTCTCTCTTCATGGCTTAGGAAATGACGGTTTTTCTTTTTACTCTTCCTTCTATGTTTTCCCTGTATAATTTGCCTTTTTTACTCACTCCTTTTTACATTTCCTTTTCTTCCCTCCTTTCTCTCTCTCCATCGGTTGGTGAGTAACGGAAGGCAAGTTTACCTACAACGAAAATGACGATGAGGACAATAAATTGGGACGAACACAAAATTAAAAAATCAAAAAGAAAACGAAACCAAAAGAACAAATCTCTCTCCCTCTTCATGGCTCAAGAATTTCTCTTTCAACTAAAGTTCTAAGTAAAATATGGAGTTGATCGCCATATCCTCTTGTTAAGTACACTCCCTAACTTGTAACAACGCAAATGCACCAGTAAGTTATCACCTTAAGAAAGATAGGGCGTCAACAAAAATTGCAGAAGTTTTACAAAAACTACTACGCACTTGTCCCCATTGTGAATTGTCCAAATACTTTTCCCAAAATAAGGTAAATACAATCAGAAACTAAATTGATACCCAGAATAAACAAGATGGGCAGAAAAAGTAAACATAAGAAGAGAAAACACAAAAGCAAACCTTTAGGGCTGAGTAGGAACGCTTCAGAAACCATGAACCCACAGAAAAGACAAATAACTTGGATCATAAATGTGAAAGAAGAGAAAAACAAACAGCGGGGAGCACACTAAAAGAGGCAAAGAAGGGAAGAAATGAAGATACAAAATTCCATATCACTGATTCAGTAGCGGAAATTTCACAAGACGTGCAAATATGAACAAATAAATTTCCTAAAATAAAAAATCATAAATATAAGAAGAGAATAGGAAAAACCAAACAAGTTTGCAAGAAAACCAAACCCTATAGGATCAGGAACCCCTAAGCGACATCGGCACCAAGCAGACCAAAAATCCAACTTGATTTCTGATGGCCATCACTCTGTATATCGAAAGAAAAACGAAAATGAAAAAAAAAAAAATTACAAGTTATATAGAGAAAATTATAAATTAAAAAAACTACTTGATTTCTGAATAAATAAATAAAGAAATAGGAAAGTGAAAAAGAAAATTGCTCGATCCATTCCATCCAAACGCCATAAACATTTTTCTATTAAATTAATTTATTTATTTGCTAAATAATATATTCCTTTTTCATCATAAAGTAAATGAGCGAAGATTTTCTCAGGAACCAAACAAAGGAAAGAAATGAAAATAAACCCTTGCGAAGCTTGTGTTCGATGGTTTGGTGAGAAAGGCGGACGGCGAAGAGAGTGCAGCAAGACTGTAAGAGCCGCCGAGGAGGTTGGGATCACCGAGAGGGTCATCTGCAAAAGAGAGAATTTCACATTTTTGGTTAGGAACGAAACGACAATGTTTAGAGAGAAACGAGAGAGAGAGAGAGAGAGAGTGTGTGTGTAGGAGAAACGAAAGATAGAGAGGAACGGAGGAGCAAAGATAGGCGTGATAGACGGCGTTGTCTTGAGGGATGAAGTCGGTGCCGTCGATGCTTCTTGCTTTGATCGGATGGGACGTATCTGCGAAGAACACTGCATTTACGTTGTCCCTGCTCGCCCTGAACCCTAATTTCTTAAATCTGACGCCGGCGAGGCCTTTTTGCCGGTAAGAAGCAACAACACAATGTTTCCGACGCCCCGCGGTGGTGGCTCGCTCGTGCTTTCCGTCTCACCGCCGACAACATCGGCAGCCAGCGACCTTCTTTCTCCGCCGTGAGGTCCTCGTGGAACGAGAGAAAAAGCAAACGAGAAGAGAGAATGGGAGGGAAGGGGGAGAGGAGGAAGAGAACGTGAGAGGAATATAGAGAATGCAAGGGAACGGGAAGAGAGAGAGCGAAAGGAACAGAGAGGGAGAGAGAGCCCGACGGGGGAGAAGAGAGAGAAACAAATTCTAAAGTTTCAAAATTAATAAAAAAATGGGCACTTAGTAACGGGAAAAAACATTCGCTTGGAGATTAACGGTAAAATATATTCATGTATTATAAATTATGAGAAACCGCTTTGAGAAAGAAAACAAGTTTAAAATTCAAATTAATACAACAGCTTTGTATTCAGACAGCTTTCGCAACAGTATCACTACAATGTCGCTACCCTTTTTTTATTTATCTATTTTTTTTGCTCTCCCAGGTTTTCTCTCTGTTGGTCCTTTTTTCCTTTTTTTTGTTTACTACTTACCCTAAAACTTTATTTTTTTTAATTTTACTTGTTTCGAGCTTTTATATGTTCTTAATAATTACACACGATAACTAAAACTTAATAGACGAACTTAGTAATAAAAGAAATAAGAATCAATAAATATTGTTCATTTTTTTTTGTTTTTGATGTTTTTTTTTTTTTTTCATCTTCTCTTCTTCCTTTCACTTTTTCCTCATAATATTATTTTTTTTTGTTGGCCTTTTTTAACTTTTTTTCATTTATACAAATTACTTTTTTTAGATGTAATCTTACTCGGGGAGTATTAAAATTTCCCAAATACACATTGATCTTATCTTGTAAATCGTAAATCTAACTGTTATTATTCATTGAAGAGTTTGTTATTCGTTGATCTTCTTCTTCATTTTTGAACATTCGGGTTATTTGATATATCACTTACATGCTAATTATAAAAAAGCAACAAATTAAATTGATGAATAATATTAAATGAAATTTCACTCACTTAATCAAACTCATTCGCTGCTTATTCCTGAGGTGAATCACTTAAGGAAGTCTGAAATTTTACGCCAATTAATATATGTAGGCCCCGTTCACTTCGCTGATTCGAGTTTAGAATTCGAGTTTTGTTACAGTAAAAAGCTCTTAAAAACAGTCACATCTAACTTTTTTGCTACAATAAAAAACTCTCACACAACATCACATCTCAACTAGAATTAGCGAACCGAACGAGACAGTAATGTAGTGTACAAAATCAGTACTAAAATGTTATCTAGATCACATTAAAACATTTTTTTTAAGATTATTTCTAATGAGTAGAGTGTCATTGTATCTGGTCGCTTCATATTAGACAGTATTATTGTTGCTTATGAGCCTCAATATAAAATCCGACATAAGACAGGAGGTACGAAGACCTCAAGACATTGAAGTTAGATATGAGCAAGACTTATGACGGAGTGGAATGCCTTTTTTTAAAGCGGTTATGCTCAAGTTGAGTTTGCCGCTACGCCATCAACTTTTGTCCCTTCCCTGTGTTCTCATTGTTGCCCTACACCAAGTACACCATCACTCATACTCTAACACCTGCAACATACACCCTATCACTCATTATAATTCGCGATCTAAAATTAAAATTTTCAATCGAAGCACCACCTTGTATAGACAAATTTGGAAAATTTAACTTTTCTATGAAATTATATTCAATAATAGTTTGCATTGAATTATATTTTTTAAAATTTAAATTAACTATTGACTTTGAGAGATTAGCTTTGCGCATGCACGGAGCCAAGGCATGCTCAGTGGGGGCTTAAGTCCCCACTCAAATTTTTTAGTTTTAAAAATTTTATACATATAATTGTGTATCATATTTGATTGATACAAATTAACTCCCACTGAAATAAATTATATAGTCCATATTTCCATATTTTTAAAAGTGCAATATACATAAAAACTACACAATCAATCTTATTTTTATTAAATTTTTTACTTAACTATGAGCCCCAACTCAAAAAAATTTCTCACGCTGTCACTGGCTTTGTGTAACTTACTTGATTCAGTAATTGTAATATTTATTTATATGCAGTGTATTCATAGTATTTCTTTGTAGAGAATCTCCTCTCGTCTCATTCTTAGATGTAGATAAATTGACAAACCACACTTTAAATTTTGGTATTCTATTATTCTTATTAATTTTTTTAGTTTTTTTATTACAAGTGTCACCATGACATCCAATATTTCTCTCATCACTTTGAAAATTTTGAGACCCACAAATGAACAGAAAATGACTTGACTCAATTCTACTCAAAAAAATGGGCTCAGCTTTCACTAATGACACTACACATCAAACGCCGCACAATATATTGATTTAATGGGGTTCTAAAGTGGAGGCTATAAAGTATCAAATCTCAAACACATCTTGAAAGGAAAAAAAAAGAAAGGCATTCTTAACTTTACACCAATAATTTTGATGGTTTTTAATATTTATAGATAAAATGTTTTTTTAAAATAAAAAGCTAATAAAAGCAATTTTTTAAAAAATGACTAAAATACTTTGTTTTTTTTTTTTTTTTGCATCATGCTACGAAAAATACACTTCTTATGACTTTATGCTTATAGAGATTTTTTTCTTCCTTGATACTATATGCAAACAGAGATTACCAATGTCGTTCATTAATTGCCATACTTTTAGGTCACACCGGTAATACATTTGATATTTAACGATTGGAAATCACTGATATTGACATGATCTTACATCTTGTCAACAAATGTTCATTTGTTTGATAGAAATTCATCATTTTCAAAGAAAAGATGAGAGAGCATTTATCACGACATAATAGTTTTTTTTTTCTTGTAAAGCTTTAAAGAAAGTGATTAGAAATTTATTTTAAATTATTTGGCTGTTACAAGTAGTTGCATACCATTTCAGCAAATAGTTTTTTCCAATTTTAGAAAAGTGAATTGTATAGTTATTGGAATATGCTAGTCAAAATTAAAATAATGGTTATAATATTCGGCCAGTAAAACAATGCATATAAGATGTGTAATTAGTTTTTCAAATTAAAATAACGTGTGAAAATTTGAAAAAGAAGATTTACCAATGTGCCTAACTAAGCGCAAATTCTTCCCCCAACAACACTTTCTTATAGCCCAAACCATTCAATCCAAATGCCATAAACATGTTTCCCTACTTCATTTACCTTTTTTTTTCGTCTCTCATTATTTACCTTTCCTTTCCCTCTTTCTCTTTCTTCATGACTTAGGAAATGACGGTTTTTTAGTTTCACTCTTCATTCTTTTTTTTCCATATATCGTTTGCCTGTTTTCCTCTCACTCCTTTTTGCCTTTCCTTTTCTTCTCTCTGTTCTCATAGCGCAAATC
Organism: Morus notabilis; assembly: GCF_000414095.1. Taxonomy (NCBI): domain Eukaryota; kingdom Viridiplantae; phylum Streptophyta; class Magnoliopsida; order Rosales; family Moraceae; genus Morus; species Morus notabilis. The sequence goes on from NW_010359811.1 coordinate 233,567, forward strand.
ATTCCATCCAAATGCAATAAACATTTTTCCCTACTTCATTTACCTTTTTTTTTCATCTCTCTTTTTAACCTTTCCTTTCCTTCTTTCTCTCTCTTTATGGGTTAGAAAATGACGGTTTTTTGTTTTCACTCTTCATTCTTTATTTTTCCTATATCATTTACCTTTTTTTTCATCTGAGGGTGCGTTTAGTTACAGTGACGGAATGGTAATGTAGAGATGCAACAATGGGCCGGGGCTCGTGGGCTGACCCAAGTCCATCCTGACACAGTGATGGGCCGGGCCGGCATAGCCTGTCATTGTTCAAGGCACGGCCCAGCCCATAAATATTAGTGGGCTGGACTGGGCGAACATATATCGGCCCATAGGCCGGCCTGGCACGGCCCATGAAAAATCATGGGCCAGGCTGGGTTGGGTCGGCCCATCTAGGCCCATGATGGGCCAGCCCAGTCCAGCCCGTCTAGGCCCAAAATAAGGTTGCACAGCCCAACCCATCTAGGCCCATAATATCTTCATGTTTTTTTTCTTTTTTTTAGTAATTTTGTAAACATCTTATGTATAATTATCCTGATTGTACTCTTTTTTTCTTACTAAGGTTTTGTCCCACTGAATTTTCCTTAGAAAGGTTTTTATTTAAAAACTCAAAAATAAAAATAAAAATTAAAAAATTAAAAATTACATACTTAGATGGGCTGACCCATCTAAACCCATGATGGGCTAAGATGGGCCTTGAGTGTGCTAGTCCATTCAAGGTCCATAGCACGGCCCATCCTGGCACGTGGCACGGCCCAACCTGGCCCACGCAAAATTGGCCCGTGGTGTGAGCTGGGGCGAGGTCATTCATATACAGATCGGCCTGGTCCGGCGTGGCCCACAGCCCACGTGGGCCTAAGGAGAATGGTCGGGCCGGCCTATTTTTGCATCTCCATGGTAATGGAATAGAATTGGAATGTGCTGAAATCACAAACTGATTCTTTAGTTTGGTTGGAACTATAGAATCAATACCTGAATGAGAAGTATGTTGTTTGGTTGACAACAGAATGGAATGAAAGTAAACTGTATTTTGACAAAAATACCCTTGATTAATAATCATAAAGAATTCAATATTTAATTAATTAAAATTGTAAAAAAGTAAATTAATTATTGAAAAAAAACTTTTTATTTGAAGAATAAAATTTAAAAACTATATTTCAATCGTAAAAAAATACTAGTTGATATTTTTATGTAATAATAAATTATCACAGGCTCAAATATGATCAGTTTTGGCATCTACCATGATATGTATCGAGTAAAATGATCACTTTGACCCCTGTTAATAATAAAAATAAATCAATATATCATTCAACTACATATATAATCTCAAAATATAGTCATACACCAAAATTAGTAGATTCACTTATATATAGCATTTATCATCTGCCAAGTCAAGCAAATTCCTAATTAATACAATTTAACAAAATGAAGCATAATCCTAACAATGGGAAATGTCTTCCCTTGATGCCCCATCTGTCCCAAATGAGTAAGCTGTCGATGGAGCATCGAACAAGTGGAAAGAGTCTGGTTCGATACCGTAATCCGTTAGTGGTCTGTGCTCAAGAATACCATCATGAGATTTCACAAAATCAGGAATCTCGATATCATCCTTCTTTATATCATCCCAAAGATACTGCAAGCGGCTTACATACTTGATCTTCCAATACATACTACAATAAAAAGCAAACGAATTTAGGACCACAAATAACTGGAAAAAACTTACACGTTATGCTTCTTAATCGCATTGAGAAACTTAATTATTTAAAACGAGTGTAAATTTGGACAAATTTATATGAACATGATATCTTCAACCTTAACATAGATCGTTTTTGTTTTTGTTTATTTTTTCCCAATAGGGAAAACCAAAATTTGAGAATTCGAGGTATTTGAGACAATAGAAATATTCAAGTATAGTCTGAACATGAAAATATAATAGTTCAAGGCTCAATACTCACATACAATAGATAATCGCATGCACCTAACATAATAATTAGAACTGCTATCACTATCGAAATAATAGTTACAACCACTACGCCGAAAAGAAATAGTAGATCAAAAATATAAACGTGATACAACAATAGTGAATTAAAAATAAGAACTGAAACATGTTTGCACACAAAATTCACTCAAAACTTAACCTTCCGTTGGGGGTGTCTCACTCACAAAAAGATGTGTCACTCATCTCACATCTGAATTTTCTGAATTAACGTGGATATTACTTGAAATAAACTAAATATGAATATCTGAATTTTCTCACAATTCTTGAATTTCAATTCAACTAGAGAATACACGATGAAAACCACATAAGCTCCATGCTTCCGTTCAACTAGCTATATATTGCAGCGTGCCCTGCTTTAAATTATAAGGTCTGGGTCCTATGTATTAGACTTATCCTTTTATATAAGTTATTTTTTATGGAATAATTTCAAGGAAAAGCACTTTTAGCAGAAAAGAACTAAAAAAATTCAGCCGGAGACAGTACGACATTCATCACATTTTTCCCCTGCTATATACTTGACTAATTTATTTAGGCAAAAGCAGCAACCGGAAACCTAATATCTATCAGATTCAGCTAAGCAAGCAAACTGCCTAAATACTCCAGATCACACAGAATTACACCCAACTGAAAACTTGTGCAATTAAGGACTTACTAAGAACAATTTGGTTGACCAACACATATCACAAAATAACTCACCCTCCACTTAAGAAGAATCGAGAGTGGCAAATACAAGCCTCGAGCGGAGCCCTGGGTGGATGAAGTATGCAACTTGAAGCCTGTCCTTGAAATCAGAGGAAGGTCTTCCTAAATCCACCTCAAGATAGTTACAAGAATATTACTACTTTGACTAACGCCTTCTACACATTTTTCATATCATCCAATCACAAAATTTTTCCTACCATATAGAAGCAAAATTCCTCACTGTTCTGTAACTCCAAGTTTATGCCTTTGTTGGGCCAATTTTCTCTTGCACTGCTCTCTAGTAACTTGAATTACAAACTGGCTATTAGGAAATAAAACCAGGAAAATAGAGGATTAAAAATATTAATGATAACAATTGTAAAGATTAACTTTTTCTCTCTGAAAGTTAATTGCAATTTCAAGGCAAAAATGATTGATAAAGCCCCAATCCAAAAACAATTTAAACCCAAAAAAATTCACACATAAATAATTACTGAAACTAAAACCCCCAAAAAAAAAAAAAACTCATCTTTTTCCAGACAAATACAATCCATCTTCCATAAGAATCCATACACTAACCGAAACCAATTAGAAAATACCATAAATTTCTCATCATTACTCAAATTGAACTCAAATATGCAAAACGGAACAAAAAGCATAAACAAAACAAACCCCATAGTCAAAATCAAGGACAGAACATAAAGCTTTTAGCCGAGAGTGTTTGTGTACCGGGAAAGTATTTTCTGACGATTCGAATAATCCGATTGCTGGACTTGTTGAAACCTTGGAGGCGGAAGAACTGCAAAAGTTCGAGATCGGAGAAGTCCTCATCGCGGTCGGAAATCTGAATCCGCGGAGGAGATTCAAAGGAAAAGGAGACGCAGAGATTTGGAGGAAGGAAGAAAAAGGTCGCAAGAAGGAGAGTAGCGGCCTGTGGAGCTCGATGCTGTTTGGTCGAGCAAGTAACGGGGGCCAGGGCTTCATCTCTCTCAATCGGGGAGATTTTGGAGAAAAAATTAATGTGGCTGAATGGAAACGCCTTTCCACTGCCCCTTCGAGCGAATCGCGATTCACTCAAATTGAGTGAATGGGCTTTCCGTAGGAAAGCCTTTTCTGACCAAAAAATAGAACCAAATGATGGAATTGGATGGAATGGTCCTTTCCTTTCTATTCCATTACTTTCAATCAAACACACTTTTAATAATTAAGGTCCCGTTCACTTCGCTGACTCGAGTTTAGAATTTGAGTTGAGATGTGATTTTATGTGGGAGCTTTTTACTGTAGTAAAAAAGTTAGATGTGATTGTTTATGAGAGCTTTTTACTGTAGAAAAACTCGAATTCTAAACTCGAATCAGCGAAGTGAACGGGACCTAATTCAATTAAACACACCCTTAATAATTTAAGTAGTAAACAGTATATTAATAAATCATGTATATACTAATTATTTTTCTTAATACACTAATTAATTACTTATAATTTAATAAATATGAGTACATTACTAACATAATAATTACTAATTACTATTTTTTAATTATTTAGCATATTAATTTATTATATATAGTTTAATTACTAATATACTCATTAATGATAATTTATCCATTATTTTATATTAATAATTTATTAATTTTTATTTGCTAAATAATTATCAATGGTTAATTACTTAATATATTAATTTAATATTATTAATTACATGTACTCAAAATAAACATAAATATAACCAAACATGATTTCACTTTTTTATTATACTCAAATCAATCTCTTAAAAGACCACCAAATGTAATTTCAGAATAATTTTCAAAACAATCTCATTTTCATTTTTGTACCGAAAATAAAACCATTTTAAAAACATTACCAAACATGCCCAATTTATTTTGTGTTTAGAATCACATGAATAGGTGGAAAAAAATGTGAGGAAAAATAAGAGCGAAAATGTGTAAACTAGGAAAAATTTATACCATTTATTTTAACATAATTGTCTTTTAATATTATATATATACCTTATATTTTCAATAATTATGAATTGGTATACTGACTTTTTAAAAAATTATTTTTTTTAGTTATCTGAGCCCATTCTTTGAGACATAAAATGTCAAAAATATCTTTTTTATTAATTAATTAGAAAATAAATTGTTAAAGCTCATATTTTTAAATATATTAAGAAGTTAAAAACTCTAAAATAAAAGGCCCCGTTCATTTCGCTAATTCGAGTTTAGAATTCGAGTTTTGCTACTGTAAAAAGCTCTCACAAACAATCACATCTAACTTTTTTGCTACAGTAAAAAGCTCTCATATAAAATCACATATTAACTCGAATTAAAAACTCGAATCAGCGAACTAAACGGGCCCGAATCTCTCCTCTCTCTCTCTCCTCTTCTTTCGCTCTGAGGAGCCAAGCCCTAATGAAATTAAGGCTGTGTTTGGAGTTATTTTTATTTTTAATTTTCACATTTTTTGAGAAAGAAAAAATAAAAACGGAAAAGAAACGACATTTGGCACAATTAACGTCAAAAACGGAAATGAAAACGATTTTTTAGTTTAGTGTAAAATGAGAGAGAAATAAAAAATAATTTTTAGTCATTTTTCATTTTTTGTTTCTGTTTTTTCCTCTCTCGAGTAGAGAGAGAGACATTAATTAATTTTTTATATTAAAAATAATCTCTTGATAAAACTACTAAATATATTTTTAAAAATGATTTATGTCTTAGATTGAAAACGTTTTCATTTTCATTTTTATATAAAAAATAAAATTATTTTAGAACGAGTTCCAAACGCACCCTAAACATTTTACATTTAGACAAAAATTCAACCGACGATTTAGAAAAAAAAAAGTTTGGAATGGAAGCTAGAGCAACTAAAGCCTCCGTTAACAAGGCAGTCATAAACAATGCAAAGAACAACAAAAACAGCCCCAGAAAATTGAAAATATAAGAAAAGTTCGGACTAAAATTCATCAAAAATTGAAAACCATATTTGAGTACAACCATTATAAGGGGCGGCAACGATATCTGGGCAGTGAGATTTGGGAGCGGAGCACAACGACAAGATTTTGGGGTAGAGTGCGACGGTGAGATCTTGGTTTGGTGATTTGCATAGGAGATCTGTGTTGCGAGTTGCAGAGGATAGCGGCTGGGTTTGGCGAATTGCAAATCGCGAATGTTGGGTTGAGGTTTCTTGGATGAACGGTGGTTGGATGGGTTCGCAAGGTTCATGAAGGATCGTCTGCACTTTTTGGCAATTTGCAACTATGCCCCTGAAGTTTGAAGTCGCCCTCCACTTTACCCCTAAAATTTGTAGTCGTCTTTATTTTGTCCCCCTAAACTTTTTCATAGCTTTCACTATACTATTCTTAAATTTTGAATCTTTCTCATTTTGCTCTCTCTACTTAATTAAGATTGGTACCTGCTCATTCACCTCTATAGTAATCCGGTCACTCAACATAGTTTTTCTTATTTTCTTTGATTTTCTAAACACAGTTTGATGTCCTTTTTATCATTTTTGTTTTTTATTTAAATTATTTTCATTGATTTGATTCGAAATAAGAAATAGCAGTACCTAAATTTTACGGAAATATCGATATCAGTAAAAGTTAACCTAAAATATACAAATTCATCTTAAAACACTCTATCGACTTTTTGCTAATATCTCCAAAAAAATTTTACAAAATATTTTATCATTTAATACTACGTTTTTCAAATTGAGAGAAATTCAAAGTTTGAAGTAGCATGGAGAAAATAATGAAAAAGTTCAAAGGGCAAAGTGGAGGCGACCTCAAAGTTTACGGAGCAAAATGAGGGTGCTTCAAAGTTCAGAGGACAAAGTGGGGGTAACTCCCAAGTTCAGGAGGCAAAGTGGATGTGACCTCAAAGTTTAAGGAGCAAAGTGAGGGGGGCGACTCCAAAGTTCATGGGGCAAAGTGGGGGTGACTCTCAAGTTCAGAAGGCATAGGTATAAATCACCAAAAATTTAATTACGATTTTACTTTTAAATACCATGCACGTGAGACGTTTTTCATCTCTTTTAAATAGAAATTGAGACGAAAAGGATTAAAGTAGAAGTTCATAAAAATTTAGGATAGTAAAGTAATGATTTTCATATTTTAGTAAGCAAAGTGATAGTGACTTTAAAATTCATGAAGTATAAATGATAATAAACTAAATAATTAAGAGTCGTGATCTTTTACATTTTCTTTATAAATTGAATGGCAATTATATATTCTTAACTGTTATGACACAAATTTTTTTATCATCTTCACTGATATTTTTGGTTTTTCTCCATATTTCTATTTATGATGTGGGGTATATATGAAGATGTATTTTAAATGGGTTTCAAGTTTCAACGCAATTTTGTTGTAGGCCACAACTATAATAAAAGTGACTTATAATTTGATCGGGGCATTAAGGAGGCAAATAGAATTACTCTATTGATACTTTTACAGATATTATTCCGAAGTTCATCTATAAAGTTAACTACCCCTAAAAATATTTCAGAACCGTTGGATTTTAAATTTCAAGAAAATATTTGTCCACCTTCGTGCATTTTTTTTTTAAAGCGCGCGTCCACCTTCGATTTAACAACAAAGAAAATCACCTACTTATCGGCCTAAACAAGAAAGTTTATTTCAAAAAATTGATCAGACTAGGAGAAAACATCATTATCCAATATCTCAACTATTAAATGGAACAAAAAATGCTTTTTTTGCCTTTTTTTCCTCGACAAAAAATGTAAATTGCTCATTAGTCTTTCCTTTCTCTTTCTAATTTACAAGAATATAATTGTAACGTCAGTCACAAAATCTGCAGTGAAAATGCTTTGTTAGGAAATTTTATTCCCTAATATAATTGTGGGTCACATATTTAATTATTAATCATATCACGCCATTTAATTAATTGGACAAAATTAAGTGATCAATTTAGGAAAGTTTAATTAGATTCCTTACTAGATATGAATTAAATGAGTAGATACTCAATATTGACCTAATTAAGTTTAATAGATGCCTAATGAGACAATATATAAAGAAATTTTAGGTTATAGTCCAAATATATCAAATCATTTAACCGCACCCCATTCAAGACTTTGGTGATTTGATTGAAGAATGCGATAACCCCAAGAACGTATTTAAAAAGTGATTTCTGCTAGAGATTAATGTTGTATTAATAGAGAATGTATTTGTTCTCGTTTATTTTCTCATTAATTCAGTGGGTACGGTGTTAAAACCATATTTATGGATTAAAGCTAACATGCTTCACAGTTCTCACCTTTCTGAAGCAGCTAGGAATCTATTGCATTGGTTCGTGTCAAGTGCTCTACTTAACATAAGAGCCAACAAAAGAATGCCAATTTCCCTTTATTACCAAAAGTTTCTTGGTGATGGCAAAGATCTAAACTCCCTTTCCTTAGGGTCAAGAGAATGATAAAATCGTCTAGACTTGTGTATTTTCATTCTAACAGCAGGGACCTTGCGAGCAACGGCTTGCCATATCATCTGCACAGCATCACCTTCCTCTGACGGGTACTGAAACTCGTAGAAACTCTCGACCTCTTTCAACTTCTGCCACATTCGTGTCCACTCGTCCCTCCCAATACTCTTGACGAGGTTTATGAGAAATTTCTCTTTAAGAGCATCCCTTGTGCGGACAAATATGCAGAATTCAGAGTAGTCTAGGACATCCTCGTATGGGAGTTCGATATCATCGCTGATGATAACAGGGACGCAGTGACTGGCAATGGCATCGAAGAGGCGGTTTGATGACGGAGTATCACCCGCTATGTTGAGGCAAAACTTAGAGGAGTGCATCCCTTGGGTAGCCTTGTGGATTCCATCTTTTTGAACACTCCCAAATGCAAAATGCACGTCTTTTTCGTCTTTTAGAAGATAAAATAACTCTTGTCTAACATAGCCACCCTGCAGAGATAGAAACCAAAAGTTAATATGTGCAAATATTAGCAAAAACGATTAAGCAAGTGTAGCCTGCAGTAAATAAGAAATGAAAGACAAATACCAAGTTCATTTTGGTTTCCTTAGTCAGTAACACGGTGAAATGAGCAAAATAGCAGAAGATAATTTGGCCATTTCCAGGTGTAAGTTAAACAAAGAAGTTGTCAATACTTAAATGTTCATCTAACCCATACAAGAGATGAATGTGCAAACTGAGAAACAAAGTTGTTTACCATAGCTTTCGATATTCTGTCAAAGCAAATTACAAGTCAAATTCCAACAATATCAGAATCTGAATAAAGATGCTTTATCTGGTTTCCTAAGTCAAATCATATTCAAAACCTTGTTGAACACAAACTTGGAAGTCCATTTAATTAATATATTCTACGAAATTGGAGGAAAGTCTTTCACATTTTACATAATACCGGAAATCTAATTGAATCTAGCTGTCTTAGATGAGAGATCACGTTGTAGTATTCAATGTTATAACAAAGATAAGTAGTACCAGCACAAACAAGAAAGTATGGACCAAGATTAACACATTTGCACATTTTTCTGTAATAAATCAATTGTTGCTTTAAAGTTTGAATATCTAATTTTAGAAATGGACTCTGTACAAGGGTATATGAGAAGATTTTGCAGACAAGAATCTATAGATGACTCCGTGAATCTGTGTAAGCCGTAGCCTCTTTATGATTGGAATTTGTGTAGATTCTGTGGTTCTTAATGGAATTATAATGCACCTTTAATGCTTCCAATAACATTCTTCATGTACAAACAAATCAAACGATAATGCTATCTCTAGATTGATACAATAAGTAATCAGAAAACATGTCAAAACTAATTTCTAGCACAAATAAAGATTTTAGATTTATAATTTAAAGATAAAATGTTAACAAAAGTAAGCGATAGTATGTATAGAAAATGAAGAGTACATACATCCTTTCTGTATATTGCTCCTTGGAAGTAGAGCAACGTCGGACGGCTATCGAAACCAGATGAGTCATTCACAAATGTCTTGGTCACATGTTTGTAAGGCGCAATCACATCTTTCTCCACATTCGCGATATTGGGAGGATACCTCCCAAAGTCAGCAAGTATAAATGTTGCAGGCCACAGTTTCATCCTTGCATCCAACATACTATTGGGATGGTGAGCCACAATTAAGTGGTCTCTTCCTCCAGACGTCTTCCATTCCTTTTGAGCCGTCAGGTACCTAACCAACTTCTCTTGAAGCACCTTGTTATTGCTCCTCTTTTGATTCGGATCCCTCTTCGAAAACCGATTATAGCTCAAGGAGGAAAAGAATGGCACAAATATGATGTCGGCTTCACTAGCATTCCGCACTCGCGTAACAGATCGAGCGTTTGGCGGGTTTGGAAGTTCCGAAGCAAGAAGATCCAAAGTCAGCCAATACTCTATACTATGTTGCAAATTCAACCCACCAGGATAATCAGGAACTTTGGTCTGAAGATCTGGCCACACACTATTGCCTTGTGGCTCCCAACCCAAGAGCCCAAAATGAAACTCAGGAGCCAAATCATACATGAAAGCCTTAAGGACCACATTGTTGATATTGGTCTGACATGTCATGCCATGCTTGTTAGCTTGGAAAAAAGAAGAGTCTTCTTCTTCTTCTTCTTCTCCTTCCTTATCCGCGAGGACCGATCGGTTTTCGGGCTGGACATCATTTTGACTATGCAACGCAAAATACCAGTTGTCTATTAGAAATGGAAACTTTGAATTGGGAAGCAAACCAGGGTCTATAAACTTGGGACGACCCGTGGAACGCAACACAAAGAACCAAGATAACATAAATAGGATTGATGCAATAATAAGCAGCCAAAACAAAGATTTCCTGGCAATAATCCCTACGGACAAAGCATTGTTCCTCTCAGCCATTGCAATTAGATACGATCAGACAAGTCAACTAAATCCTATATGAAACCATAGTTTTCAAAATCCCAACAAGCGGAAATAATGAAAATAAATAAAATAAATAAATGAATAAATAAATCAGAAGAGAATCAGAAAGTTAAGGTGATAAATGTATTTAAAACTCTCAAAACCAATGCCGGCTCAAGGGTGAGGCACGTTATAAGGCACTCCTTAAGTCAAGGCTGCTTAAGGCCCCCCTTAAGTTTAGGCCGCTACAGTCACTTGATCAGATGATGAATCAGATGCCATTGTCTCTACTTGACACGTGCCCAACTACTTTTATCAATTAATCTGACCAAATAACAAGTCATATTTTCTGCGGTCTATTTACAAGATTGCCATGCCAATTTCAGTACTTTTCCTTCTTCCCATTAAAAACTCTTTTTTTTCTTTTTTTTTTTTAATTAGTGTTGCTATATGACTCTGCGTGGGCTTGCTTTGAAGCCTCTTTCTTTCTGTTCACTTTGTTTCTTTTTTTTTTTTTTTTTTCTTTCCGGCTCAGACGTTTCACTTTGTTCTTGATGAATGCTTCTTCATCCAGGATAAAAAAGCAAAAAAAAAAAAAAAAAGGAGAGTAATGGTTAGAGAAAATTTTGGTAACTTTCTTGTTGCCTACAGGTATAAAGGAATAGCTTATCCTGTTGTTTGCTTTCGAGAATTTGGCTAAATAACCAAGTAAAAAAAGTAAAGTTAGAAAAATGACTTTCTAATTTTATTTTTATTTATTTTATTTTAATAAATTTTTAATAATATAATTAATAAGTATTTATTTATTAATTATGTATTATTATTAACAAAAATCGAAATTAGAATTTAATTGAAAAAACCCAACAGAAGTAGAGGTGGCCTTCTCCCTCCCTTCTTCCCTCACGAACTCAAGCGGTCAAAACCCAAAATCCTCATCCCCCTCTCTCCCCCTTCGGAACCTCCGAGATCTCCTCTTCCCCTATGCCGGAGTTCATGGCCGCCGAAGAAGAGAACACGACCATGCCGGAGGAAGGAGCTTTTCGCACGTACTCACCCCCGCATTTGTCGTCGCCTTCGTCGGACGCTTCGTTGCAGCCATCGCCGTCTTTCCCACAGCCGCTGCCTCCACCTTCGACTTCGCCGCCGCCACCGCCGCCATCACCTCAAGCCCAAGAACAAGTAAGGTTTTCTCTCATAATGATTTTTTGCGATTGAACATGAATACATTGAGGGCATATGATGGCTTCTGCTCCAATAAATTCTATGCATTTTAAGATCATCTATAATGTTTTTGATTGCCACATTAAACCTTCTCAGATTTTTTTTTAACTTGCTATTGAATTTATGAAGGCATATACTACATTACCAAGAAAATTAACATGCTAAAAACATATGATTTTGCTGGACATTGTGTCGTTTTTCTCTTCCTTTTGTTGTTCATGGTTACGTGTGTGTGTTTATATATATATATATATATATATATATATATTATTCAGAGA
>NW_010359811.1:245921-273434 GCF_000414095.1 Morus notabilis
ATATATATATATATATTATTCAGAGAGTGTATTCTGCGGATTAGTGAAGTTTAGACAATAAGGAATCCCAGGTAAAGCTCATTCAAGTTCAACTTTATTATTAGGAAACTTAGTCACAACTCATCATCACACTAGGCATACGAGTTCAACACTCTTGTTTAACATTAAGATGAATTTATCATCACTTCAATCCATCGCATATAAGAACATTACAAGATGATAGTATAAAACACTATATTGACAAGCTGTAGCAATTAAGCATGAAAACTGAAAGACCGTTTCCTACAGCTTCTGTTGCTGGAGCTCCAACACCAAATCTACAATGCCAACAGCAGCAATCGGTTAGATCTAAAACATTACAATGATTTTTTCTCACTCCACCATCAGACAAGATCATGCTCCATTCCATAATTAAGTTCCCGGTATCTATGCCTGTAAAATTTTTTACTAATTTTGGAAGGCTGCATTCTAAGCTTTTGAATCTGGTGTTATGAGACGGTTGATCTAGGTAGAAGTTATGAGGAAAGTTTTGATAATAAAATATTGAAAAGAAACTATGTGCTACCCATTTAGTCAATTCCAACTTCTTAAGATCACAGGTTAGTTGAAAACAATTTGGAGAGGAAAGTATTTTGTTGCGTAACTATCATGTTCAGCAACTATTGGAATGTACGGTATTGGGTATATAAAATACCAAGTAAATTTTCACTTTTCTGAGCAACTTTTAACTTCTGAAGGTTTTTTAGTTTATTGGTTTTGTATAAAACTTATATCTCTTACAGAAAAGTAGTTTTTGATTACTCAAAAATACTCTCTTTGCAAGAGCTATTAATCAAGTTAATTAAACTATTAAGATTATCTTACACACAGTATACATCACTCATTTTAAGATTATCTGGCTTATGATTCAGATTTATTAGTGCAAACAGTTCCTTAGCATCTACTCCATCAAGATTCAATAGTAGCTTTATTATATTTTGGTGCTATCGTTTTCTCCCTCCTTTTGCAAGAACCAAGGGAATGGATTTTTAAATTGGAACATGGAATTTTAAACAAGTATCTAAACTCTAGTACTTGTTGTTCATAGCCGAGGAAAGCACAATTCATTTATAATATTTATATAACGTTCTGGATATTGTCTGAGCGACCTCGAACGACCAATCAATATTAGATGGTCGTTCAAGGTTATTCCTTTCCCATTAGGCGCGCGACCCACATTAAGCTCTGTCGCTCGCTAAACACAATGGTCGTTTTATCTGAATGACGAATAACTACCACAAATCACTTCAGTTCATGGTTGTCTGAGGTCTGAGCGACCCTAAACGACCAATCAATATCAGATGGTCGTTCAAGGTTGTTCCTTTTCAACTAGGCGCGCGACCCACATTAAGTTCTGTCGCGCGCTAGACACAATGGTCGTTCTATCTGAATGACGAATAACTACCACAAATCACTTCAGTTCAAGGTTGTTTGAGCGACCCCAAACGATCAATCAATATCAGATGATCGTTTAAGGTTGTTCCTTTCCCACAAGGCGCGCGACCCACATTAAGCTCTGTCGTGCGCTAAACACAATGGTCGTGCTCTCTGAATGAGAATAACTACCACAAATCACTTCAGTTCAAGGTTGTCTGAGCGACCCCGAACAACCAATCAATATCAGATGGTCGTTCAAGATTATTCTTTTTCCACTAGGCGCGCGACTCACATTAAGCTATGTTGCGCGCTAAATACAATGGTCGTTCTATCTGAATGACGAATAACTACCACAAATTACTTCAGTTCAAAGTTGTCTAAGCAGCCTCAAACGATCCCGAACGATCAATCAATATCAGATGGTCGTTCAAGGTTGTTTCTTTCCCACTAGGCACGCGACCCACATTAAGCTATGTGGTGCGCTAAACACAATGGTCAATCTATCTGAATGACGATCGCGCGACATTAAACCAAGGAGTAGCTGAAATTCATTGATTTGATTGATATTTATTATCTTCCACCAATTGTTTGTTTCTATTAATACAGATATCGACAACAATTCACACGTTAGAGCTGCCTGAACTACCTTCACGTATAGTGACCATAGAAGACTTTCCGGGTAAAATCACGATTCAGTCACAACTGAATGTCATAAACAATATTCGGAATTGGCTGACAAAGAAAGAACAAGCTAAGTTTTAGAGGTTCCCTCAACTTGGCCGCTTATTAGACTTGCTTACTTATGGGCAATTTTTAGGAGCATTAATACATCATTTACTGTTGAGGCGAGTGGAATGCCAAAAGGACCATGAGGTTTGCTTTTCAGCAGAGGGCAAACCATTAAGGTTCTCTCTGAATGAGTTTGCCTTAGTATCCAGCTTGTACACAAGTGGTGGTCCATCTAGAAAAGAAATTGAATCTCATAAGAATAAAGCAATACTAATCAATAAGTATTATCATGGTGCAAAAGGTGTTACCTTAGATGATGTTTCTAAAAAACTTGAAGAGTTGAGCAAAGGAAATGACAAAAATAAGGATAGAGTGCTATTGGCATTTGTCTACATGTTAGCCGGTTTCTTGATGCCTGGAGACTTGAATAAGCAGATTAATTCATCTTGGTTTAAATACGTCACTGACCTCAAATTCTTCGATCAATATCCCTAGGGAATCGAATATTATAATTTGACACAAGTTTGAAGCGAATAAACTTCGTAGAAAGGTGGGAGCATAGGTGTCAATGGAAGAAAAAGGGGGCTGAACAATATAGCCTTTTTGGATGCCTCTGGTTATTTCAGGTAAGGTTTTCACTCTAGGCTTATCTTTTTTTTTTAAGTTAAATATAATTTACTATTCGGTTGTTTTAGTAATTTTGTTATATTTTTCATTCTAAGCATGAGCTTTCGAGGCTATGCCTAAGTTGGGCAAAAGCTTGGCCAAATTTGAAGATCGAGGTAAGCATATTTCACGGTGGTTCCGTTGGCAGCTGAAGGAAACCACTAAGGGGTCCTTTTGGCGTCCATGGTTACAATTGATGAGGTCGACCGAAGTAATTGTAACTGACATTTTATAGTTTTATATTTAGTTTGATCCTTTTTGGTCTAATAGCTTTTACTCATTTCATTTTTTTTCCAGTTTACTGTACGACCTATTCTGGCTCCTTCGACGGAGGAAAGATAACAAGACTACTATCAACGTCTCAATATGCATGAGGATCTTGTGGATGGAGTCATTGATCGTCTCACTGAGTTTTTATCAGAAGATGCATCCTACACAGTGTCGTAGTTGAGGAAGAGGAGCGTAGACTAAGTCCCATTGCTCCCTCTCCTTCTCCCCTTACACCCTCGAGATCACCCCTTGCCAATCGGATCCATGGCACGACTTCTGCAGCCTTTACCTCTCATGTTGCCCCTAGACGCATGGCCCAACCTTTACAACATCAACCCCTATAGGCTCTTAGGACTACTTACACCCTCCAGATCACCCCCAGCCATCCCATGTCACCACCCAGACGCATGGCCCGACCTTAGAGATGTTTCATCTTCTTGATCGTCGTTTGAGTGAACATGATCAAATCGTTACATGCAAACCATGAGGCAAGGATACGATCATTGCATGCAAGCCATGAGGAGAGGATATGATCATTGCATGCAAACCATGAGGAGTCAATAATGGCCAGCGTTCGGTTAGCTATTGCCAGTGAAAATGAGGCGATTATGACGAAGATCGATCTAATTCTAACTAGAATGGATACTTTATTTAACATCCTTGATCCCCGTCCTCACAATGCTGGTAATGGTGGTGCCTATTGTGGACAATAACCCTTACAAGGCGAACAGATCGGAGAAAGACACCAAGCGACCACTAAAAGACCAAGAACGACCATCAGGTCGTTCAGGCATTTTTTCGCCAGCGACCCCACCTAAACAAGAATGATGCCTAAGTCGTTCCGTCATCCTTGTCTTTTTTTCCTACGATTTTTATGTTTTTTTTATTTGATAATTGAAATGTCACATATATATTATATATACACACACATATATCCAATGCCAATAATTAATTAGAATCTTAAAATAATCTTTATTACTCAAACATATATTGAATAGTATAAAAAAGATAGTTAGAATACTTAAAAAAAGAGACATTTACTAGGCGGTACTTCTCACATCAGATGGATCACCTCGATTAGAACATGTCTTTGAATTGTTTCATTTTTGGCAGCACGTCCCGCATTTGTACTTCTTCTTCAGAACTTCTCCTGTTGAAGGAATGCGAGTCAATCTTAGCCTCCCTCTAATAGAATCTATGTCTGGCTCTACTACCACAACATTTCTAATATTATCAGGGATATCATGCTATTGTGATTCTGGAGGAACGGGATACACAGTCTCAGCGTATGCTAATAACCATCTGTCTGCAAGATAGTACCCAGTGTCTAGCGGTTGAAGATGTCCTGCTATCGCTATAGCATGGATGCATGGAATCTTGTCAATGTCAAACACCTTGCACCCACATCTCTTTGTCCCTAAATTCACTATTGCATCCATATATTGATTGACGTCCGGAATACTACTTCAACACATCACATAGTATTCATTCTCATTGAGTGGGCGTACAATTAATAAACCAGCTTCATCCCGTCTTTTTCTGAGTATTTCCTCTCTTTTTGGAGTAAGTGGTGTCTTCATTGCCAATGCTTCCCGACGCCGAATATAGAACCACTCACCCATCTTGCTCAGGATAAAATTGATCAAGGCAGTTATGGGATATTCTCTCGCCTTCTTCATCATACTATTCGCACTCTCAACTATGTTACTTGTCATAACTTCATACCTATTGCCTTTGAAATTAGCTCTAGACCACTTTTCAAATTTGACCTCCTTCTCTAGATACTTGGCAACCCTTGGATACGTTTCGTGAATCTCGTCAAAATGCTTTCCAAACACTTCAATACGATATGCTTCTGCAGCGTTCATAGACATTGAAAGTGGAACACAACTCTTAAATTTAAACTTAATGTTCTGAGCGACATGATAATAACAGGCTCTATGATGCGCCATAAGATAAACATGACTGACTGAGTTCTGGACACTTTGATTTCTATCAGAAATGAAACAAAGCTCCGAACTGTCGAGTATCAACTCCTTTAGCTTCTCTAAGAACCAAGTCCACAATTCATTCTTCTCAATATCAACCAAAGTCCAAGCAATCGGGTAGCTATGATACTCACTGCCTTGCGCAAATGCAACTATTAACATGCCCCTATATTTTGTTTTGACAAAAGATGCATCCATACCAATCACTTTTCTCATGTATCTGAACCTCCTTATTGCCACTCCTAAAGCCATAAAAAATATAAGAACTTATTTTCTGCATCAACTTCAATGTGTGTAACTGTGCCCGGATTTTCCTTTTTAAGAATGTGACAATATGATGGGAGCATGGCAAAGCCATGTTCCGGGGCCCCTCTCTCCAAATCTTGAGCAAATTTTCCTCCTCTCCATGCCTTCCAATAACTAACGTGAACTTTTAATTCCTCGCGCATGAATGAGACTCTTTGGGTTGAGGGGCTCTTTGTTTTCCTTAAAGTGTCCCTGCAACCTAGCTTCAATCACGCGACTGGATGCTTGTCTGTGATTGATTGATCGATTCATCAAAGAGCAAGTGTGAATACCGTTATATTGTCGAATGATAAAGAAATTTAAACTGGGCCTATTTGTTGCATGTACTCTCCATGAGCAATTTTCATTAACACAAATAACTTCCTTCAATGTTTTTGTTGACTTCTTTACCTTCAATTCAAGCTTTACGTTGATGGCAACAAGACTCAATTTAATATTCAATTCTTCCTTACTCTTAAAGTGTCGATCCACTCTTAAATCAGATCCATCATGCTTTCCGCTATCAAAATTTATCAGTGCACCATCCTTTTCCAAATCAAAATGTTGACAAGGACTATCATGAATTGTTTCATCACTTACATCATCACTTCCCTCAGGTAAATCATCACCTTCGTCAGGTACTTTCCCCCGCATTGTTTCCTCCAGAATTAGATTGGAACTAGTGATCGACGTTGGATTGGAACCGGTGATCGGCGTTGGATTTATGTCGGTGTTCTGTTTATTTGTCTGTAATGCATGTATATTGGGACTAAAAATATCCTCTTGAGCACATACTGCCAGTGGCGCTGGACACCTAAAATAATCATCACGGAGGTCTCCCACGAGACTGTTATCAATATTAATATTATCGTCATTAACAGCACATATTGCTTTATCTTTCTCACTATTCTCTTTAAGCATAACATGTAGAGTAATTGCTTTTTCATTCTCGTACAAAAACATAATATCCATGACATCCAAATTATTGGAAATAAGAGTTTGCGCAATCTTACTAAATGAGTCACCAATGCGCTTATGTGTAATTTCAATTGCATACTTTGATCAATACTCATTCTTTCATAGATTTTATCTACCAATTCAACAAATGTGGTGCTTTTATAAACTAAAAAGCCCCTGGTTAAACCACTTCCAAACTATTCTTAAGATCCGCTCTCCACCTTTTTTCATTCACCATCGTACTCTAGAAAGACGTAGATTGGAGCCATACTTATAATGAATTTTGAAATATAATTATTAAAAGAAAAACATAAATTCAAAAATTATATCACAAATATAAACAACATTAATATTTAAAAAAATTCAGTGCGACTCCGAACGACCTTGAATTACTCCGAACGATCAACAAATTTCTAAGGTCGCTGGGAGTCGTTCTAGAAAGAAAAAGACGCGCGACCATCACTAGGCTATGGTCGCGCGAAAAGAAATCCAAGTCATTCCTCCTGGATGATGGTCGCGCGCGACCCACTTTGAACGACCTCCATCATTCGTGTGACCAAGTTTCGGCCAAAGAAGTCGCGCGCGATCTATCATCTTCAACCTCACCATCTGGCATCTTCCAAACCCAAAAGCTTTTTTTTTTCCTTTTACAAATAGTAAAATTTTTGGCTAAATGCACCTATAATATTTAAAATAAACGTTGTCCAAAACAAACATTCAAAGAGATTTAGGACAAAAAACTAACCTTCCAAATTTTATTCTCCAAACAAGTTCTTCCAATAATTTCTTCTTCTTTAAAGCACTTAATCAAACAAAATATGACAAAAATTTCTTCAATCTTGCAGATCTAGAGCTATGATGGCTAGGGAGAATGAATGTGAAGAAATAAAAAAAATTTGCTATAATAGTACATGAGGGAGGAGAAAGGAGCTTGAAGGAGGGTTTGGGGTTCCTTTTTTCATTTTTCTTTATCTAGAAAGTTAAATTTACCATGTTATCTCATTAAATTCTATTACTTATAATTTAATTATCATATTTTAAAAGAAAGTCATTTTGTAAATAAAAATGTTTGAATTGTCATTTTATTAATAAAGCTTTTCTATTAGATTATTTTTACAAAGAGCTCTTTGCTTTTATTGTCATTTTATTTTGAAATTACTTTTGTTTAGGGATGTAATTATTGATTTTGGCAAATGGGCATGAATCAAAGTTGAAGTAAAAGTACAACAACAGAGTTTTTAGAACAACTCCAATCATACTAGTCATTTCATATTTTTAACAAAAATAACAAATAATTTATTTATTTATTAATTTTTTTTACTTCTTTCCACTCAAATTATTAGTTAAATGGTTAGTTATTTTAGTGAATATCTTCCATACTAACTAAATATAGATAACATAGAGAAGTTAGCTATTTCATTTTTCACATTATTTTATTTTTCCAGCCATAATAAATGCAAAGATTCTTTTTTAAATTTAATAAAGTTATTTAAATTTTAAATTTAATAAAGATTAAAATAATCTATGTTTAGCTAAAATAGAAAGTATGATTAGAGTGATTCACTAAAAAATTACTAATTAAAATATTTTTTTAATCATTTTAGTTAAAAATTTAACTAAAATTTAAAGAACTCTTTAGAAATGCTCCTAATATAGCTTGGTGATCAGTATTATCTATTATCAATAAGCTTGATAATATTACCATTTTTAATGGAATCAGGAGTATCAATAATAATAATAATAATAATAATAATAATAATAATAATATTATTATTATTATTATTATTATTATTATTATTAGTAGTAGTAGTAATAATGTCTCAAATGAAAAAAATAAATACATTTCTGTAAGTGTAAAATTCTTGCTGCCCACACGCAATCACAACTAGTGTTTACGGGGTTGTTCTTTTGTAACGAAATTCAAAAAAAGTATGAACTCGAGTTACAATCTTATTTAAGTTTATGTTCGTTTGTAAAATTTGAGTTTGAACTCGAGTTTAAACTCGAGTTTGGGGCTAAACTCGAGTTCAAATTTTCCCTTCAACCCGAGTTCATAAACTCGAACTCAAGTTAATGAATAATATTTTTTCTATTCTTAAAAATGCCATAACTTTTTCGTTTTAATTCTGATTGAGATGATTTTTTTTTAGCATTCACAATGAAAAAATGAATAAAACCTCACTCATATACCCTATTAAAATTTTTCATCACCATTGAATTTTTATTAAAATATCATCTAAATACAAATTTAAGTTTTGATCCAACTCAAGTTATAATTCAAACTCAACTCAAGATCATCACTCAAGTTACTCTAACTCAAAAATGCAAAAGAACAACCTATGAACACACATTTATATGTACACGTTTTGCTTTTTTATTTTTTTAAATTAATACTTTGCAATTTAATTATTTTGTATTTGTTTTATGAAAAAAAAATGTTTTCGTAAAAAAATAAATAAACTTTTGACAATTTATGCAGGCACTCAATAAATTGTTGCAAATTTTCCAAAAAAAAAAACCCCTTATAAATATAAAATAAATAAAAGAGAAATGATTTTTAGCACAATTATCCTTTAAATTTATAGTGGTTTAGCAAATTATCCTATGAATTTTTAATTTTGATAATAAACGCTCTAAATTTATAAAATTATTACAATATGCCTATTTTGTTAAAATTATTTAAATTAATAATTAGATTTAAGGGATTAAAAATTGAGAAATTAAAAGATTTATGTTACATTTAAATTAAGATGTTAAATTTCTTTATTAAACGTGTTTTTTTAATACTAATTTAACATAATCATCGTTAAAAAAACTATATTAAAATAATTTTAGTTGAGAGAAAAAATTTATTAAAATTAAAAATTGACAGGACAAATTACTAAATCATATAAATTTAAGGGGTAAATGTGTAAAATAAAAAAGGATGGCGCTCTCTGCGTTCTTGCTTTAGGCCCTCCCTCTCTCGGCACCCATCTTATCCGCTTATTACCAGTTACCGCTCTCATCAATCAAACAACTCTCAACAAGAAGGGGAAAGAACAATGGCGCTTCTCTCAGCTTCTTCGTATTCATTCGTGGTATCCTCTTCGTCATTAACGTCTTCTTCTTCTTCTTCTTCAAGACCTTCAATCAACGCCTGCAAAACCCCATTTCTTGGTTTCTCGGTGGCTCTCTCCAAACGGCCTTGGGTCCCACCCACCACGCTTCGCTTTAATGGCTCCGAAAAACATGGAAAAAGGGGCTTAACGGTTCGCTGCGTGGACGCCCCTCATGTTCCCGTCGACCAGCGTTGGTTGTTCGAGCAATCCGAAGTCAATGGCCCTGTATGAATGTCCCCTCACTCAGTCTCTCTCTCTCTCTCTCTCTCTCTCTCTCTCTCTCTCTCTCTAGAATTTTCTTTCTGTTTGTTTGCTCGGAAAATGTGGGAACGGGAAAAAATTTTGGAAGATTTTTAGTATCATTTTGGAGTTTGGACCCAACAAGATAATAACACCTTAATTCCGCCAAATTCTTCATGATTTGTTGTTCTCGTTTGTGATTTTTCTAATTTTATATAGTGACTATTTTATTAATATATATACTATTAAGGAATAATCTAAGAGCTAATATGGAGTATAAACTCTAATAGATAGAGAGATTGAAAATGAGGAATTGGGAAAATTTTGAGAGGACTTGTTAGTCTCATTTTGTACCCAACAAGATAATATGGTCTTAACGAAGCCCTTATATTTCTGAATTTCATATTCTTTTTGGGCATTCATAGTAAAGGAATATGGTATAAAGATGGACACGTATAATTCCATTTAATTTTTCTTCACTATTTGTTGTTTTGGTTTTTGTGATTTTGCTAATGTTACATAAAGTGACATATTTTATTAACAAAGATACTATTAAGGAAGGATTTAAATATTTATCATGTTTTTTTGGACTTGCTTAAGGGGATTATGATCTGAGCGAGACTAAACACTAAAACAACTCTTTGTTTGCCTTTCTCAGTGGAATGAATGTTGCTTAGGTTGATAATGTGTGTGTGTGTGTGTTTTTATTTATTTATTTATTTATTAGAAAGATATGATTGTTCTTCATAATTCACTTAAAAGTGAGATTTTGTCGCTCTTCCCTGCTAACTTGCTTTAACTGTGGAATGTCTACTGTTTTGAATTTGTAGGACATTTGGAATAAGACATGGTATCCAAAAGCAGCGGATCACATTCCAACCCAGAAACCATGGTACATTGTTGATGCTACGGACAAAATTCTTGGGAGACTAGCATCCACAATTGCCATTCACATCCGCGGGAAAAATTTGGCGACATATACTCCTAGTGTGGACATGGGGGCATTTGTTATTGTGGTGAGTAGTTTACATAGTTAGGTACTTCATACATGCTATTTCTTCGTACTTATGGGGTTGTGTTTTGAATTATGATTATCCCTTCAAAGTGTATGAAATGGCCAATGTGCGAATTTCATGCTTGCATAGGGTCATATTTCGTGATTCCCATATACACGTCTCCTTGTTTTTTCTTCCACTGCTATAGTTTTTACTTTCTTTGTTGATTAACTACTATTCTTCTTATCAGCATATGTTCTACCACCAATTTTTTCATAACTAGAGTTTGATGCTGATTCCTCCTCAGAAGTAGATAACAACTGCCTTATTCTTCTCATTTCCTAACATATGTATAACATATGCACATTGATTAACATTTATATATATGTGCTAAAGTCTTCATCCTTATCGTATAATTGTTGTGAGGCCTAAAAGATTTTGCTGAACTTGAACAACAGGTCAATGCAGAAAAAGTAGCTGTATCTGGCAAGAAAAGAACCCAAAAGCTTTATAGGAGGCATTCGGGAAGACCAGGTGGTATGAAAGTTGAAACTTTCGACCAACTGCAGCAGAGAATCCCAGAAAGAATCATTGAGCATGCTGTTCGTGGCATGCTTCCTAAAGGGAGGGTGAGTTCATAATCAAGTCCATTTATTTTTGTTGTTATAGATTGCATGTCTATAATCTGACATGCAAGGCTTGTTCAAACACTGTCTTATCCTTTGAGACTAAGTTATACTTTCAGAAAATGAAACTAAATTAAGGTATCTTGGCACATATCCACACTGTCTCGGTGAGATGTTTGGCTCGGAATCAAGTGACTAAGCTAAAATATTCAAAAGTCCAATGATATGATACTCGATCTGTTTTAGGTGACGTAAGGGACGCTTTCCATAGTTTTACTTTGCCTGGCAGCCATTGTCAAATCTATGCAACTTTGTGAGTGTCGTCCTGCTGCAAGTAAAGAGATAGTCACACTTCATTATTTTTCTCCTTAAACTCATTGAGTGGAACGTAATCCTAATTAATCTTTTTAGTCACCTATGTATTAGCTTTACTTGCATCTCATTACCTTAGGGAAGATGATTCATGTTTGATCATTTTCATGCTGTGACATCCTAGCTAAAAGATCACCTTAGTGCCAAATAACTCTTCGTAATTACTTCCCTAGTGTATGGCTTAATGAGGTTTCTTCTGTGCAGCTTGGCAGAGCACTCTTCAACCACCTAAAGGTTTACAAGGGCCCAGATCATCCGCACACTGCCCAGAAGCCCGCTAACCTGCCCATAAGAGACAAGAGAATAGAGAGACAAAGATAGATACGAAGCAACAAGACTAGAACAAGAACCAGTGAGCCGTCTTCTTTCGACCCTTGGTTTTGGCACTTTCATGCTTTGGTTTCTATGAGATTCATACTTAAGCCTTTTGCTTATATTTTGTGTTTTTCTTGTAGTCTGTAGATGTTTTTCGTGTTATTATTAATCTAATCTTTTTCATCTGTGGGCTGGTCTTGAAATATGATAAGAAGCTTATTTTGTGGGTGTCAACTGCTTAATGTATTTGTATTCTGATATGCAACTATTGTCACAGCATTGTCGAATTTATTTACTCAGGAAACATGGAAAAAAAACCTGAGATTCTTATTGTTTTTACTTTTTAAGTATTGAGAGGCATAATGTTTTATGGATTGCATTCATTACTTGTTAGTCCAACGGAACATAGGATAAAGGAAAGAAAAGTGGACTGACATAGTTCCTGAAAGATATTGGATCCGGTCATAACATTGTCTCTGAAACTCTCGTAGCACTAAGATAAATAAACTCTAAAGATGTTTCAGCAATAAGGGGCTCCTGATTTTCTCTCAATTTTACCTGTACTTTCATAATCTCTGATTTTCACTATCATGAAATGGAAGAAAACAAGGCTATTGTTCCTCTTGTTTTCCTTGCAGATGTATATTGATCCTACCAAAACTATAAGCGTTTTGTCATTGGCAGTTGAACCAAAATAACTGTTTTTATTGCGCCCATTATGAACACTAACTTGTGTTTTCAATTTTCATCAATGGATTCTTACAAGTGACCTCACTGTGTCAAAGCAAAATATTACTGTTAAGCAAAACAGCATATAAGATTTCATTCCAAGTATCAGGAACACCGGGTAGGCACCAGTGGCTGCAGTCGACAAATGCGCGGTCCTTGGTGGCATAAATCGAAGGATGACCATCTTTTCTTAGCTGTGTTAGCAATGTAATGTCCAGCAAATAGGCTTGATCTCTCAGGGAACTTAATACACTCTTTACAATTTCTTCTCCTGGATGGCTAGTAGTGCCTGGATACTTTGATCCCATAACTGGTTGAGTTTGTCCATTACAATTCTTTGCCTTTGGATCATTCCATTCGGTGCCACTGAAAATCCAAAGAGAATTGTTAGATGAATAGTAAACATATAGGTATAGCTCAGTTGTACATAATTTTGTTGGTTTAAGAACAACTACTCACGTCAATCACAAAATAGCTTTATCCATAGGGAGTTTCCTTAGTAGGAAAAAAAAAATGACCTACTGATAGTTCTTTACTTTTCGGTCATTAGATTTGTATCAGAAATTGTCTTTTTTACATATTTTTTTAATATGATTTAAAAAAATACTTTTTTAATCTGTTCTGCTCTACATACTGGATAGAAGCTTGTTTTTGACTTGGCTAGTCCAAAACGAAGTGTATGTTTTGAAAAAGGTATGACTATTTTCATGGTTGGCTTGGAGGGAAAACCATCAAACCAAAAATATTAATCGGTTTAAAAGCTTTAAGATAAAACAAATCAAATTAAATCATATATAATTAATTTGCTTGAGCTCGTTTGGTTCATAGATTAAAACCATGAGAGTATAACTATTTTTGATTTACGTGTATTTTTTATGAGTAAAAATACTGTAGTAAATTATGAACTATGATTCGAATCAGAGAATGAATCCTCCAACTAAAGGGGATGTTCGTTTAGTCGGTTGAACTTTCATTCCGTCTAATTGTTGGCACGCAGAGAATTTGAATTTATTGTCCAAAATTAATTATTAATTTCTAACTAAATTAAAAATTTTACTTAAAGCATAAAAGTAAAAAGTACGTTGTTTTTAAAATGACATGCGTGGAATATTTTTCGTTGAAAAAAAAAATCTATAAACGAATTTGGGTTGGTTTAGTTTCTAAAGTGCTGATCAAACTAATAAAAATCGAGATTTTCAAACCGACCAAATCAAATCAACTAAAAATAAAAATCAATTTGTTTGGTTTAATTTGATTTGTTTCATTGAAAATGTCTATCGTTTTTCTCATTTGAGAAAAGGAAGATCGTCATCTAAGATTACCTTTCCAAGGTATGCAAAAGAGGTTAAACATATAATAAAACAGAACTTACTTTTGATGAACCGCAGAAACTCCTTGATAAAACACTATAGTTTTTGAAGGGTCAATGTTGGAATTGACCCATTTAGCCCAAGTTGTTAATGCTGTCCTAAAAGCCAACATCCGATCCATTTCTTTCACCACCTTGTTTCCCACTTGAAAGTAATCCCATCTATATATAAAAAATAATAATTATAAATAAAATAAAATAAAATAAAGAAAAAAATACTTTGTAGTTTTAAATCGTTAAATATGATATGAAATAATGAACAAATATAGGAAACAAATGTCCCTACTGTAGAGACGTTTGTTTCCTATATTCGTCCATGATTCTGAATCATAATTCATAGTTCTCTACGGTGTTTTCTCTCATAAAAAATACACGTAAAACGAAAATGATTATGAATACATAAACTAAACGTGAGTAATACTTACGTTTTAGAGCGTCCAGAATGAGTCCACCAATGGAAGGTGTTGAAAATCAACATGTCTACACCTATCCATTGTTTGGCACTGCTTATAGAATCCAACTTTAGAACTTTGCCCATATCTTTTTCATAAACCATGTCCACCAAAAATCCATTTTTCAGAAACATGACTGAGAGTCCATAATCCTATAAGAAAAGAAAAGAAATTAATGTTGTGTGTTACCAATAAAAATAGATGTGAGCATCTATGAAACTGCTTACTCTAGAAAAATCTACCACAAAATGGTTAAATTATAGAATGACCATAAATTCCTACGTGTTTACAAAATATTCAACATTGTTGGCTTTTGCAAATACAACGGAGCCATATACAGCCGAGAGTATACGGCCGTCTTACTTTTTTTTTTTCTTTTTAATTTTATATGTGAAATCTGATGAAATTTGTAGTTCGTTTCTCTTGAAATTTGAAAATTTTAGGTTTAGCCCACCTTATTGACATGTGAAATTTGATGCAATTTCTGGCTTCGCACTTATTTGCATTTTGAAATGTTGTGACCAAGCTATTTTTTTAACCAGTTTGTGTCACAATCAAGCTGGATATAAAGGTCTCGTTCATTTCACTAATTCGAGTTTTGCTACAGTAAAAAATTCTCAGAAACAGTCACATTTAACTTTTTTACTACCGTAAAAAACTCTCATATAAAGTCACATCTCAACTCGAATCAGCGAACTAAACATGCCAATTCTTTAAAGAATTCAACAAGTGGCGATACTCACAGAGTTTTTATTTGTTTAAAGCAATTTTTAAACAAGAATTCATATAAATAAATAAATAAATAAATAAATAAATAAAACTCTACCGGTAATGAAAATTCGGAAAGCAACTTTGTGGTGCTCAATGTATAATTAGAATGTGGGGTTGCCATGTAGAGCATGCATGTTAGTGACTGCCACATATTGTTACTTAAGGAGTCTCCAACGAACATAATCTTTTTTCCCCTATATCTCTCCAAGAAATCTCTACCATCAAACCTGTAAATAACATATTCACATTTCACATCATGGATCTTATAATTAGCAAAATAATGAAATTTAATTCCTGAAATAAAAGCAAATTCCATCCATATACATCATATATAGTTCTTGTCATGATACAAAATTGGAGGAAAAAAGCCTCTCATTTTTGTTGTGTTTTTTTGTAAGGAAAAGGGAATTCAAAATTGTGACCTCAATATTCTGAAGAATTTATTTTTAGCGGAAAATTTATTCCATTGAGACAACTATTCAAACTTTATATAACGTATTGACATTTGAAACCACCATGGATCTTATAATTAGCATAATGATGGAATTTAATTTCTGAAATAATGACAAATTCCATCTGTATACATTGTTTACGATTTTTATACTCCTTAAATGGTACAAAAATTGAAGGAAAGAATACCTCTTCTTTATTCAATATTCCAAATATTCTTTTTGGGGGAGATTTATTTCCATTGAAACAAGTATTGAAAATGTATATACCATTTTGACATTTGACACCACCATAGATCCTATAATTAATTAGCACAATAATGATATTTAATTCCAGAAATAATTACAAATTTCACGTTTTTCTTCTTCTTCTTCTTATTCTTCGACTTCTTCTTTTTTCCTGTTATTTTTTACTAGGGCAAAGGGGATTCAAAAGTCCAAATTGTGACTCCATATTTCAAGGAATATATTTTAAAGGAGAAAATTGATTCCATTGAAACAACTATTGAAAGTGAAGAAAAGGAAAAAAGAAAATCATCTAATAATAATAATAATAATAAAAAGACAGAAGAAGAAGAAGAAGAGGAGGAGCAGACAAACAAACAAAAACAAATAAATAAAGTGTACAATTTCGCAGCAAAAATAAAATAAAATAAAATAAAAATAAAGTGCAGCATACCTTGGAAGGTCACAACCATTGGGTTTCCATCTATATTGGAGGTAGTCCTTATCAGGCCTGCCATTGTTCAAGCAATTGAAACCGATGAATGGACAACTCTTTTCATTATAAAGAGGATATGAATCATCTTTAACCCAACTCCCTTGAGAAAAATCACATCTTCTATTCTGGTTTCTTTGCTTAAACCCAACTTTTTTTTCAAATACATCTCCAAGAGCATTTCCCTTCACTTCTTGAGCGGCTAATAAAGTTGCCACAAAACATAAAAGAGCAAAAATATCATGATTAACCAAGGAACCAAACCATCTATCCATTGACATAATGATTTCCTCAAACAAAGAATGAGAACGAGTACAAAAATTGTATATAAGAAAAGAGGAGTGGGAGGATTTTTTTTTTTTTTTTTGGAGTTTAGGGAATATCTTTACATGACTTTCTTTGTGCGTTTAAACTATGTGATATTTCTGCTTCTTTGGAAAGAGATTTGCATTTAATTTGGAAAGAGATTTGCATTTAATTGAAACATTGCTAATTGACATTGGAAAAGTCGTTTGGTTATCCGGGTATGGAAAGTAACGCAAGTATACTTATGGCTCATTTAGTTTGCTGATTCGAGTTTTTAATTCGAATTGAGATGTGACTTTATGCGAGAACTTTTTACTATAGTAAAAAATTAGATGGTAAAAAATTAGATGTGACTGTTTCTGAGAACTTTGTACTGTAATAAAATTCAAGTTCTAAATTCGAATTGGTGAAATAAACAATACCTTGTTTTATTTTCATTAAATAGAGAAAATTAAGTTCAGCAATCCGTGTGGATATTGTCTGATAGTCAGTAGAGTCTGCACATTTAATACAAGCGAGATTATATGATAATTCTACAAAGTCTTCACATTTAGGGCTCATTTAGTTCGTTAATTTGAGTTTTTAATTCGAGTTAAGATGTGACTTTATGTGAGAGCTTTTTACTCTAATAAAAAAGTATATGTGATTATTTCTGAGAGCTTTTTACTGTAACAAAACCCGAATTTTAAATTCAAATTGGTGAAATGAACGGGTCTTAATATATGCAAAATTATGAGTGGCAAAATTTAAACTCTAAGTTTTGTTGTGTAGTTATGTGTGAAATTATGAGATTATATGCTGATGATGCTAATCTTTGACGTTTTAAAGTAAAAGATTATATGATAATTTTTTAACCCTTTAACGCATTAATTGGAATTTTGATCGACTAATTTAAAGGAAATAAGAAAAAAGAAAATTTGATGAGAAAGCTGTAGAAAGGATCAAAGGTACTGTCAAGGAAGAAAGTCATGGACTGAACTGAACTTGCTTAATTGAGAGTTTTTAATAGAATTAAATCGTCAATTATTTTTGAATTATTAAACGGTTTAATCAATTTTTTAATTTAATTTTTTTTAGCGGTCTGATTTAATTTGGACTTCTAAAACCCCTCAATAATGCCAAAAGTATACATATATAATTTTTTTATTTTTATTTATTTTAGCTTTTATTGGTCCTAATAAAAGTTCTACTATTATAAAACACATTTTATCACATTTTCATTAGTTTGTATTAAAACTTTAAATGGTGAACTTTTAAACATATACTATTTGTTAGTCATATGGTAAGCTTAAATATTTTTTATTATTATTTTTATGAAGTAACGACTATAAATTTTGTGAATTATTGAAAATTTTTTAGTATTAAGTTCAAACAATCCAAACCAAGCCACTCAATCTGTTTATAAATAATTTCGTTTAATTTAATTTTTGTCATAAAAAGAAAAAAAAATTAAGCTGCTCAAACCATCTAAAAGAAAAATTATTTTTAGTTGATGGTTTCTATAAAAAAAAAAATTAAAAAAAAAAATTCTAAACCGAAAACACTCGCCCCGTTCACTTCGTTGATTCGAGTTTAGAATTCGAGTTGAGATGTGACTTTATGTGAGAGTTTTTTACTGTAGCAAAAAAGTTAGATGTGATTGTTTGTGAGAGCTTTTTACTGTAGAAAAACTTGAATTCTAAACTCGAATCAACGAAGTGAACGGAGCTACTTTCTATGAACTAGAAGTCTAGAACCGGACTAACCGGTCATCATTAGGAATGTCAAAAGGACCAGTGAGGGAAGAGAGACAACCCATCTTTCTCCCAAGTTTTGTTTACTTGGGTAAGTGTGAGAAAAAATAAAGGATTGTTATTATTATTTTTAAATTTTAAAAATTCTCACTTTATTCATTAAATTTTAAATTATTTTTACTTAACTCATTCTGTTATTATTTATATAAAAAAAAATAGAGAAAATGAGAGTAATAATGACCTTTTTATTTAAATTTCTTTTAAAAATAAACAAATAAAAATTATATAACCACACTTAAACCTCTCTTTTTTGTATGATTTTAACAAAAGTTCTTACAAAAGAACTTAAATATAATAGATTCAAAATTCAAGGTGTAAAGTCAAAATTAGCAAATTGCCCTTCAAACTTTTCATTTTGACAATCAAACCCCGCACTTCCCAATTCATTGATTTATTGCAAATATGGGTTTTTTTAAATAAGAGTTTCCCTTTAAAAAAAAAAAAAAAAAAAAAAAAAAAAAAAAAAACCTGCCGTGGCTTATAATAACGTACTCTATATTAATATTGGTGCTGAGGTGATGATTTTTACCAGCGTGTGTTGTGGCTGGGCAATACTTGTAGCTGCATTTGTTTGCTTTGAGGAAGGTGGTTTATTCGTGGCTGAATTTGTTTAACTTTTTGATATATACATTCTTGTTCATAATGATATTATTATAATGAAAATAATGCTTTTTATGTACATTCACTAATAGAATATGCACTTATTTATGATAATGAAGTACGACATCATAATATGCATACTGAATTTCCATTATTAAGTATAAAGAGTACGTCTTTATGTACATTTTTCATTATGGAATTTATGCCTTTTTTTTTGTGAATTTCATTATACTTTTGTTAATATAATGTTAATATATATGACAATGATTTATCATACGTAAATGGATTTGTTGTTTAAATATTTATTTTTGATGAAAACACCTCTAGTATTCACTTTTTTCAATTTACAAGTCCTCATAGTTAATTTTTAGAATAACTTTAGTACTATTAGGGTCGGCAATTTCAGACACGACACGAAAATAATATGAGATAAATGGATTTGGACCGCATGATTATTAATTGGGTTGTTAACGGGCTGACACAAATAACACGAAAATAAATAGGCTGAATTCATGCCAGCCCGTTTAACACGCTTAACCCGTTTAGTTATACGGGCCGTTATCGGGCCAACACGACCTGACCCGTTTATTAAGCCCACATATATATATATATATATATAGACAAAACACTATTTCTAACTTAGTCTTTGGAGGCTTCTCTTTCTCTCATTCTCTCACCCGCCGTTTCAGGTATTTCCCATTTCTTTAACAAATAAGATTGACAAGGTATTTTTCTATTCTCAATTTTTCTTTAGCAAAAGCGACGAGACGAAAGAAGTAATCTTGGTAAGATTGACAAGGTAGTTTTCTGTTCTCAATTTTTGTTACTCTGCTACTCTTGTTTTATGTTGCGCAAGGTTCTCAAGTTTTGTACTTGCCGATGTGGCAACTGCATTTTTTTTAGTGTGATAGAGTTTTATGAAGGGATAATATTGTTCATTGACATTTTTTTTAGTGTGATAGAGTTTTATGAAGGGATAATATTGTTCATTGATATTTCAACGCTTCCTTAGGTTCTTTCATTAATAAGCATATTGCTTCATAAGAAACTAAATTTTATCTGTTCACTTGAATTTATTGGTCTAAAGATATGAAAGGAAAAAGAGAAAAAAAAGAACTCTAGTCTTCCTATACAGTTAATCATTGATATGAACAGTAGTCATTGTGGATATTTCCCTATATTTATTTTATGTTTTATACACTTAAATATTCAAATGTTTGCTTTTGTTTTCAAACTTATTTAAATGTACTTGGTTATGTTTTCAAACTTTTTTGGATGTTTAGTAATTGGTATGTTTTGAAACATTACGTGTGTGTGTGTTTGATATTTGGATATTTTAATGTGTGTTGGCTATTATGCATGATTTTAACTATAAATGATATTAAGTAATCAATTAATATAGTTTTGAATACAATATAAAATTCTACTAATTTTGCTAGTTAGGTCATAAACGTGTTTTTTTCGTGTCGGCCTGTCACGGCACGTTTAATAATCGTGTTCGCATGTCGTGTCGTGTTAACCGTGTTATTAGCGTTTCATGTTCGTGTTTGGGTTTCTGACACGTTTATTATTCATGTCGTGTTCGTTATAATCGTGTTGTGCTGTAATCGTACCGGCCCGAACACGACACACAAACACAAATTGCCAACCCTAAGTACTATAATGTCAATTGATATACGATAATGAAATTTTAAATACCACGCATGATATGAGTTTTATTATAATGAGGACTATATATTCTTCTCGACGATAAAGATCTGCTTTTA
Source organism: Morus notabilis (assembly GCF_000414095.1). Classification (NCBI taxonomy): domain Eukaryota; kingdom Viridiplantae; phylum Streptophyta; class Magnoliopsida; order Rosales; family Moraceae; genus Morus; species Morus notabilis. The sequence goes on from NW_010359811.1 coordinate 266,835, forward strand.
TATTTTTCTTATGAATGGCTGCCTCTATGCAAGGATGGTCTCATTGTCTCCCTGTTATTTTCATTGACCAAACAATTCTGAAGAATACATTTCTTGGTACAATGCGTCTCAACACTGGTTGGGAATAATCAGATTTTCCCATTGGCCTTTTTTTTTTTTTTTTTTTTTTTTTTTCGTTTCGGTGTTATAAAGACGGTCTCATTATTATAAAGAAATTGAGAACATAAGGCATTGTTCATTTCTCTAATTCGAATTTTCAGTTTTAGATTTATACAGTTAAAAATTCTCAAAAAATATCACATTTAACTTTTTTTGTTACAGATAAAATCTTAGAAAATATCGCATCTCAGCTCGAATTGAAAACTCAAATCTGCGAAGCGAACGACAGATAAGAAAAACTTATCTATTATAACAATAACGCATTACTAAAATGAAAGTGCATCTTAAATGAAAATAAACACAACTTACTAAAATCTGATAATAGATAGGATAATGGTAACAAAATGTCCGACATAAGATTAACACGGCCTGAATTTCAATCTCATGATGAAGACCAAAACATAATGACTTACATAAGATATGAGATTGAAATCACAATGACTATCCTTCAAAAAAAATCATAATGACTGATATACAATTAAAATTTGACTGAATTACAATATGATAATGAAGAACAAAATGAACAAAATCATTAAGAGCAATATGATAGTGAAGCAAAAAATATGAACCAAAGTTTAGTTTTATTTATGTGAACTATGTTTCAATCCATTAAAGAAAACAGAGAATCTGTACATATTTCAAAGAACGAAATCATTCACTATACCTATGACAATGAAGCAAAATCGGCACGTGAAAAAACATTGAAACCAATCTTTGACAATACTTGAGCAGCCATATATACCCCAGAATTTCTATTCACATTTCAAATAACGAATAATTGAAGGAAGTTCATATTTCAGATTTTGTTTTCGTGTCGCACAAATTTGATGTTTCTATCAGAGAAAAATGATAATGAAAACCCAATACATACATATATATATATATATATATAAAATTACAACCTCTTTTTAGGTAAAGAATCTTCTGGAAAAAGAAAAAAAAAAACTATAATTCATTGCTACTAAGAAACTGAAATATTGCAAATGTATAAGAATTCCTATTTCTTACAAAAACTGACAAAGGAAACCACATTCACTGATTCTTTTTGGATTGCGCCTCCTTTGTACGAGACAATTTCTTGGTTCTCGTTGGTGAGTTTTTCTTTCCCTTTTTGGGCTTTGTAGCCGTCGCCTTTTTTGCCTTTGCAGTTCTGGAGAGTTCCCAGTGGGAGATGCGGTTGAGAGCCGCGGCGTATGGAGGGGGGATGCTAGGGTTTTGGGACGAAAAGGGATCAAATTGCGTATTTGTGATTTCTGAAGAAAATGGCTGTAGGGAAGCCGGTTATGATTTTGACTTCATAAACTTTCCCTAAACTAAATAAGGAAACTTCATTAAATGTTTATTCTGATTTCACGTAGAGATTTTATTTTCACAACTATCATATTATAATGTACATTTGTATAATTGTATCCCATTTTCATTATTCAAAGATATTAGGCCATGTTTACTTATTCGTAATCAGAGTGGACAGGAATCGGAGTCAGAAATCGGAGTCAAAATAAACTGTTTACTTAAGTTCCAGGAATTAGAATCGGAATCAATCCCAATCCTATTCATGCATTTACTTGCACTCAAAATCAGAATAAACTGTTATAAATTTACTTACCTACCCTTTTAGTAGATTTTATGTGTTCATTTTTAATGTCTTTATAATACGGTAGGAGACAGTTTTGTAGATAAAAAAAAATAGTAGACATTTTTAGTTTATGTATAAAACCCTTTTAATTACACTATATAGCAAAATTTCATAATTTGAGTTGAAATTTACTAAATTTTTTAAAATATTATAAATATATTAAAAATGACATAATAATTTTAATAATGATATTATATTTTATATATAATGATATGGTCATTATTTTAATGACATGAAAATGATATAAAATTTTACTATCCTTACAATATTTCAAAATTTTTAATAAATTAAAATTTATAACTTTAATTTTCTCTGTAAAAGTACGGGTGAGTCTCCGATCCGTCACGCTTTATGCCGGACTGGACTTACATTTTTATTTTTAGAATCCAAACTAGTTTTACCTCTAGTAAAAGATAAGGATCCGGATCCGGATCCAATATCCACCAACGACCTTGGACCCGAAGCAAAGGAAAGACTTATTTATTTCTAGAAAGATCACAAAATCCTATAAATATTGAACACCGATACGTTGGGCGTCCGACGGTGCGTTATTGTTGTTCAATCAGCTTTTCGCCTTCTTCGAACCTTCAAAGCAGTAACAAAATGGTGAGCTTTCTTCTCTTCTCTCTGGTATTTTGGTTTATTTTGAGGTAAATAAACAACTGTTTACTGTTGAGCTTGCGATTATTTTTGGGATGAAAGAGAGGGGAAAAAACCCAAAGCTTCGAGCTTCGAGCTTTGAGGTTTATCAATCTCCTGTTTTGGGATTTTTGTTCTGTTTAATCTTTCTTATTCTTACAAGTTGTCAAAAATGTTCGATGCTTGCTTTTTGTGTTTTTGGGTCTTCTTGTTTTTCTCCTCTTTAGTCTTTGTTACTAATTTTCCCTTTTTCTGGATGCTTGTCTTTCGTTTTATGGGGCTCTTGATTTATATATGTATTCATTATTTATTTATTTCTGAATTTTGCCTTGTTGAAAAGCTTACATGTAAAATTTGTTTCAGACATCAGCAATAATGGCGGGATTTGCAGTAGCTGCGGCTGCATATGCGGGCAGATATGGAATTCTGGCTTGGCAGACCATCAAAGCAAGACCGCCCAAACTGCGCAGATTTTATGAAGGTGGGTTTGAATCTGTCATGACAAGAAGAGAAGCCGCTCAAATTCTTGGAGTCAGGTATAATTTTGCACCTAATCTCACACATATGTATAATGTATTCCATGTTGTGTCATGAAATTCACATCCGAAACAACATTTTGTGGCATAATGAAGTTGACTATAGATTTTCAATTTTCTACTGTGTATGGTATGTGCTCAATTCTGTTGCTGTCATTGGATTGTGAACCTCATCGATATTAGGATTGAGTGAATGTGAATTAACAGGATTTGCGTTCTAGATTTGGTCTCTTTCAATCGTTTCATTTATCTGAAGGCTGCATACCTGGTAATTTTGGCCTGATTTTGTTGAATTAAATTTTTCTTTTTTGCGCAAAAGGGGTTCTAGGAATGTATTCCATATTGTGTCGTGAAATTCACATCCAAAACAACATATTGTGTCATGGAGTTTAGTTTAGATTTTCAATTTCCTCCTGCATATGGTATGTTCTCAATTATGGCAATGTCACTCGGTTGCGAAGCACATCGATTTTAGGATTGAGTGAATGAACGGGATTACGGTTCTAGTTTGGGTCTCTTTCAGTCTGTTCATTTTTCAGACTGCTACATAGCTGGTAATTTTGACCTGAGCTTGTGGAATTAAATTTCCTTTTTGCTCAAAAGGGGTACTAGGAAAGTGGGTGGTGTGTTACCAAATAAAATGGCCTTAGGAAAATCGATCTGCAGGCGCAAGTAGAGTAATGCTAGGGGCACCGGTGGTGCCCAACGTCACATGCTAGTTGAAAGTGGGCTCAACAGCATGGAACGTTAACACATAGATGGGGTCCAGTTTCGATTAGTTTTGGTGTTTAGCATTGCGGTGCTGCCAAGAATTTTTCGAATCTAAAACCTCCTAGCAAGAGTGTTTGAGTGCCTAACCACCCTAAGATTATTCCTTGTCATCCTGTTGAATTGCTTGTAGAAGTTTGTTTGTGGTTGTGGCATATGGGAATTAGTTAGTTCATACGTACTGAACTAGAGTAGATTCACATTTTTTTTCTTTGCGAAACTTTTGTTCTGTTGTGTCCGTATTGTCTCCATCTTACACTTTTTGCATCTCCCTTTTTGTATTAGATCTAGTTTTATGGTGTATGAACTAATCTTTTGTTTTTGGTTTTTCCTCTTTCCTTTTTTTTTTTTTTTTTTTTTTTTTTTTTGGGGAGGGGGAAATAATTGATAGGTAGGGACTTTGATAGGTTTTTTCCTCTTTCTTTTTTTTTTTTTTTTTTTTTTTTTTGGTGACAGGGAAAGGACTCCGTCAGATAAGGTGAGGGAAGCACATAGGAGGGTTATGGTTGCAAACCATCCAGATGCAGGTGGTAGCCATTACCTTGCATCTAAAATCAATGAAGCTAAAGATTTATTGCTTGGAAAAACCAAGGGCGGTGGCTCTGCATTTTGATGTGTCATCGGTGATCTTTCTAATGATGATTCTTCAGAGGTTTGTGGAGGTTGTGCTCCGTTTCGGATGAATTGTATGACATTAGACTTCTAAATGGAAGAAGAATTTTGAGTTTTATTCAAATTATTCTTTGGCGCGGCCTATAATTTGTATACCATTGGGATAATGTCTAATCTTTTATGAATCAACTGAGCAAAAACAAACAATTCATGCTTTTGTGGCAGTTTTAGTTGTTTTTTTTTTTTTTTAGATCTCTGCGTGCGTTTCTTTTTTTTTTTTTTTTGTTTTGTTGTTTTGTTTTGTTTTTCTTGTTTTGGTATGTTTCTTCGTAATGATTTACGAGAACCATATCTGGTTGCAAAAATCTACATCATCCCACGGTCTCAATTCTATTTGTCATCCTAGTGACTGGAATCTTGTTTTGTGACCAATTTCAAAGAATTTCTATACTACAAACATGATAATAGTACTGAAAAGTTTCAAACTCATTCCCCTTGTACCCTAACAAGAAAGTTGTCAAGTTGCGTTTACCAAAAAAAAAAAAAAAAAAAAAAAATAACCTTTGATGCAATCTTTGATATACAGGATACCCTCTGAGAGAAAAACATCAACATCATTGTAGCGTTCATTTGATTGAAGTAATCATTTCAGTACAACATAGTTGAAGGTGAAATACTACAGGGTAATAATCAATATATAATGGGAGAAACAATTCTAGCTTCAAAGAGAACGAGAAATTGAATCAGCTGTCTCATTCATTTTCAATGGCTCTTGTCAGAAGCGCTCATCATTCAAAAAATTTTAAGCATCATATATAATTAATTAACTAAAACTCATATTTCAGGCTCCACCAAGAATCGGAGCTACCTGTGGGGGTATTTACATCCGAATGTGGGAATGAAATCCATGTCAATGCCTCTATGAGTTATTCTATAGGAGAAGTAGAAATTCATTGCTTCTCTACTTCATCTTCTTCCAAGGGATTTTGCTCGATTTCCACGTTATTGACAACCGGACCTTGAGGGGGTCCAAAGAGAGTGGAAAGTATCTGCTTATGGCATTCATCACAGAAAAAGAAGTATGACAAGTGTCCTTCGTTTGGGAGCTCATGCACAATGGTTTCCGGTAAAACTCGGACTATGTAGTCCGCCATTGATGGCGGAACCACATGGTCATCCATGCCCTGTACAGAAATTATAAGAACATTACAGAATGAATGGGAACATATAAGTGTAAAATCACAAATAACACTTTAACGAATGTCACTAGTGTTGAATCACTGTTATTTTTCAGATTTCAAAATGAAATCTGAGCGATACCAAGAGAATTTAAACAAAACCACTACAACAATTAGGGGAAGAAACAAGGGTTGATATTATCTTTTGAGGACTTTCAGAGAATCACCTAGCTACCTCTCTTCAATAGGCGTAACAATTTAATGAATTACTTGTGAGCGTTAAAGTTTCATTTTTTCAGAAGATCATTTAGTAGCTAACAGGCCCACCAAACAGGAAAAAGGATTGGAAAAAAATCAAACATTTACAGGAAGTTACTAATCCATAGTAGTTCCTGAAAAGTTCGATGAAATAATCTGAAGTGTGATTAGAAAAGTAAAACCTTTTCAGATAATCAGGAAAATGGATAAAAATTGGTACCAACAGCAAGGAAATTGCAAAATATATTAAAAATTACCGTATGAGAAAATAAAACAATATTGAATAAACAAATAACCAGGAAACAAGAAAGATATGCACAAACCTGCCACACGTGTATTGGGCCCAGAAATCCTGTTAGTTCACATTCTGCCTGATTGTACATAGACCTGATCCAAGGAAGAATTCCTCTTCCCTGACATCTTCTCTGCACCTGAAGTTCAGACAACCTAAAACCCCAATCTGAAACTTGCATTCTAGCTTCCTCTATAAATGGTTTAACATTTGCCTGGCGGATTGATTCCTCCATATTCCTATCCCATAGCTCTTCAAATTTTGGTTCTTCAATTAAAAGTTCATCCTGAAAATACCAAAGATTCATTTTAGTTATTCATTAGTTGTATCAGCTACGAATATCATCACCACTCAATAGTCAATTGTACAAGGACATCCCACGCATATATATCAGGTGTAACTTTTATTTTCCCATTAAATAAGAAATGAAGCATGCAAAGTACTGTAAGTTTCAATCGGTCATCGACATGACATGTCGTGTAGACCAATTACTACTCATGCAAAGGCAGAAAACGGCATTCC